>NW_028251890.1:0-91775 GCF_964263255.1 Lissotriton vulgaris | reverse complement strand
GATATATATATAGATACTAGCAGCCCGTCCCGACATTGTCCGGGAGCAATCAGGCTCTCAAACATCACAGCTCCTCCCCGCGCACCTGCACGCTGCAACCCCACACTCACCTACCTCAGCTCACCGCGGGCGCCGCCGCTCCGCAATTCACCGCTCCTGTCCGCTCCAAGCTGCCAAATCACCGATCCTGTCCGCTCCACGCTGCCAAACTTCACCGCTCCGTTCAGCTCCACGCTGCAAGCCCACAGCGGGCGCCGCCGCTCCTCAGCCTCTGCAAACTTTACTGCTCCTCCCCTCGCTCTTGGCCGCCGCTCCTCCCCGCGCTGATGTCAGCGCGCACGTCGTTAGCGCACACGGCCGGCGCTACTTCCAAAGGAATACTTTTTTTATCATCAATTTTTTAAATAACGTTGTTTTTATTTATTTATATAGCCTATGTCCATCTGCAGACCCTCACGATTCCAATGATGTATCAGGTGTGTGGATTGGCGCTGTGGTTCCCGAGTTTACCCGCCTCAAAGGTTCAAAGTTCTTGCTTTATTATAGTACTAGCAGCCCGCCCCGGCGTTGCCCGGGCCAGTAGGTGGCTGGGGGCAGCATCGCAGCAGGAGAGGCGCAGCAGAGTGACCGGGAGCAGCAGAGCGGACTTACAGTGTTTCCTTGCTCCGGTTTTGTTGGTCCTGGCCGCTTCTGCCCACGCTCGTGTCCGCTGTTCCCCCCGACGTCCCGACTTTGAGGAAAAGGCTCCTGAGCACTCATGGCCCCCACCGGTCCCTCCGCCCGTCCCTCGGTGCGCACTCGCGGCTCTTGTCCGCTGTTTCCCCCAACGTCCCGACTTTGAGTAAAAGGCTTGCGAGCACTCGTGGCCCACGCCCGTCCCTCGGTGCACACCCGCGGCTGCTTCACTTACCTCAGCCGCCGCTCCTCCCCGCGCTGCTGAGTTTTCCGCTCCACTGCTCCGCCGCTCCTCACCGCTTGTCCGCAGCTCGCCGCTCCTCCCCGCCTGTCCGCAGCTCCTCTTACTCCTGAAAGCCACTCCTCCCCGCGCTCCCGATGTTATCACGCACGTCGTGGCCGGCGCTACTTGCAAGGGACTGCTTTTTTTTTCATTCCTAAATTTTTTAAAGAACGTATATTTTTTATTTTTATATAGCCTATGTCCTTCTGCTTGCCCTGAGGCTTCCAAAGAGTCTTGGGTGTTTGGATTGGTGGTGTACTTTTCGAGTTTACCTGGCTCAAAGGACACAGTTCTCTCTTTATAATAGTAGTATAGATTTATAGATATATTTAAATAATAATATATAAATATATATATATTTATCAAAAAATCCCCAACAAATAAGCTTGCTTGTTCTTCTCCTGCTTCAATCACACTGTGAAGAAAAACTGTTTACCGTTTTGAATCCTTAATAGAACCAACCGCACACTAAAACTGGATCAATATGGCAGAAAGCAGCTTCAAGATGCTGAAACTCATTGGGTGAGTAAATCCAAAATGGCCACAAAAACCTGACGCTGTCACGCATACCAAGTGTGACAATGTTACAAATTGAAACAATGGAGGCCTGCAGCAACCAAAACACACTACATTAACAAACCCCGAATAAATCCTTAGCACGTGTGCCTCCTCAGCAGGAGTGCAGTTAAAAAATGCCTTGTCCATAGGGTGACCAACCGTCCGTAAATTTCACGGACAGTCCGTAATTTGGACCTCACGTCCGTTGTCCGTGAGGATCCTTTTTACGGACGCCTTTTGTCTGTAATTTTGGCCTTGCAGGGAACAGCACTGTTCCCTGTGAGAGGCCTCAGACCCTTGATGCTAGCGCCTCACACTCTTCCTGTTGAACAAGCGCAGCCCCACCTGCCCATTGTCATTTTGTATGCCGGCTAATTGCCACATACAGAATGTCAATGGGTCAGTCTGGGGTGTGAGAGCATGTGGTGGTCTCCTCCTGCCTCAGTGTACAGCAGGGCAATCTGATTGATAAAATGTAAAAAAAAAAACGCTAATGCTGCAATTTTAGCAACGTTGGAAAACATTTCATATAAAGAAGACTGTAAAATAAGTTAAAAAGAACGGGTTATCGTTCTTGCACTGCCTCATCATTTTTGAACTGAAGTATTTTCAATATTATAATCAACAAAGCCATGGTTGCTGCTCTTTTATTTTAAGCAACTAACAACCATTGACAAAGCCAATAGTCCTGGCTTGTTGTTGGTGTAATGATACTTGCCGTATTATATATCTGGATACAATGACATAAACAACATAATACCATTCGGACGGAACACTATGCTAAGCGCTGATTTTTAGACTAGGTGTTTTAAACCACGTCCTTAATTACATCGAACACCCCCTTTGAAGAGACACCCCAGTTTTTTTTACACCACTTAAAGCCCTGGAAACACCATGTCACAGTCACCTCACATCCTGGCACTGTGCATCATGCATGACTCATGACTTCTGCGTTTTCAGACTGCCTATGTGCAGGGGCATAGTAAACTTTCCCCCACCCCACCCCTTGCTTTAGGAACTACAGCGAGGTGAAGTTTTGATGGGCCTCTTCTGTCTGCAACTCTGCAGACAAAGGCTCAGCTCATAATGTGAAAAGGTGGGTGAGTAAATAAGTGATGGAATGTGTGAGTGGCTGGATGGATTACTGAAAGGATGAATGGATGAATGAGAGGGTGAATGGATAGATAATAAATGAAAGGATGGATGAATGAGTGGAAGTATGGATGAGAGAAAAGGTAAAAAGATGTATGTATGGGTGGTAAGGTTGATGGATGGGTAAAAGGGTGGATGGGTGTGTGAAAGGATGGATGGATGAGTGAAAGCTTAGATGATGGGCGAGTGAATGGGTGGATGGATGAGTGAAAGGATGGATTGAATTAATAAGTGAAAGGGTGGATGGATGGATGAGTGAAAGTGGGGAGATGGACAAAAGAATGGATACATGAGTGAAGAAGTGAAAGGGTGGATGGATGACAGAATGGATGGATGAGTGAAAGGATGGATGAGTAATAGGATCAATGGATGGAATTAATGAATGGATGAGTAGGTAGATGGGTGGATGATGGATGGATGGATAAGAGACTGGGTGGATGGGTGAGTAAGTGAATAGATGGCTGGATGGGTGAAAGGGTAAATGGCTGGATGGATGAGTGAATAGATGGATGGGTGAAAGAGTGGATGATGACTACAGATGGATGGGGTGAAAGGGTGGGTAGACGAATAACGGATGGATGAGTGAAAGGGTGGATGAGGGATGGATGAGTGAAATGATGGATGAAAGGATATATGGTGGATACGTTTGCAAATGGTTGAATATGTTTGGATATAAATGGGCACATAGATGGAAGGACAGAATGAAGGGTGAAAGACTGAATGATAGATAAAAGAATGATTACACCTTGTGGCACCCATTATCTTAAGTAACATTTCCTATACATTGACTTTCACATTAATATGAGTTATTGTCCATGTATAATGTGTGTGATGTAACGCACTCCGACACCCTGCCCTACATAATTGGGATGAGTAACACTATAAGACAAATTAAATACACATGAGAGACGGTCTAAGTGAAGATGAGTAGCACCATTGAAGGGTGGTAGCAAGGCAGGACTGGCCAGACCGGACATCAGTTGTTTTCCTGGGAGGCTGGAAAGGGTGGGGAGCGGTTTGTTACTGGGGGCTGGCACTGCAAAGTTCCTTGTATATCCAGTAGTTTTCAATCAACAATAAAAGCGGGCTCACTTATATTCTGGTGTGATTCACCATTGTCTGATGACTAATGTACCTGCTGGAGCAAGATGCAAATTTTTAATCGTCTAAGGTAGCAAGCTGCGGCCATACTGAAAAAACGTGAAGTGCGCGATTTTCTCAACCTAATATAAACTTATTTCGACTTGTACTTAGATGGTTGTCTATTTACTTACTATTATGCTATTGCGCTACCACCTCTGACGTGTCTGTAAAACTTACCTTTTGTCCCAAAGTTTTGTCCTGAATTTTGACCTTTTGTCCTGAATTTTTGTCCTGAATTTTGTCACTTTGTCCTGAATTTTTACACTCACAGTCCTGAATTTGCACCTATGCCAGTTGGTCACCCTACTTGTCCATTACCGCTGTGCCCCCACTGGCCCAAAATAAATGGTGAGATGTGCACTTATAATTTTCAAACTACATGGCGTGGTTTGGATGGCAAGGAGGCAGCAGACCTGAGTCCGGAGCTCCCGACCCCCCGAGACAAATAACGGCGAGCAAAAGGATGGAAACGTGAGGAGACACTAAATAAACATATGCGGACGCGCATGAACTGAAGGGGCACCGGAGGCGACCCTTTTCGAACCTGCGGAACACGCCGAAGGGAGGCACAGGGCTGAGAAAGCGGCCGAGGGGACGAAAACCTTTAAGCACAAGATGGCGGCAGGCCCCTAAGAGGAACAACAAACCACCGCAAATCCCCAAGTAAGAGCGACCCCACAAACCGGCAATAGAACAACGCGCAACTCCCCCACCCTCATGCGAGCACCCCCCCCCCAATTCCAAACTAATGAGGATCATCAAACAGTAGGAGGGGGGCGCTAGGACGGAGGCGCGGAGGGCAGCCATCTTGGGGGTGTTAGGGGATACGCTCAACAACAGCGCTGAACAACTAAACAGAGGGAGCGCGAGAGCGTGAGAGAAAGGCACCATCCCCCCCGACACCAGGCGAAGTGCCAGCACAGCAAACCCGGGGAGCGCCTGAAACGAGCGAGTGCAGAGGAGAAGGCGAAGGCAGAGCGTGGAGGATAGGCGCCATATTGGTTAGGTCGGCGGCGGACCTCTGAGCCGAGCAACACCATAAGGCAGCGGGATCTCAAACTACAAGCAGCGACAAGTAGCAGGCCCCCGAGGTGCCGAACGAACGCCAACGCTCACCGCCGACCACCGGCGCAGGTGCAAGGAGCGACTCGGCGTAAGCGAAGAGCGCGCCCGGCCACTCAGGCGGCAGCCATCTTAGTGGGGGCTGTAAAGATAACATTTTAACCACGCAAGACAGCGCTGAACAACCAGACAGAGGGAGCAGGAGAGAAAGGCATCATCCCCCCGGACACCAGACGAAGCGCCAGCACAGTTACCCGGTGAGCGATGGGAACGAGCGAGTGAAGAGGGGAAGGCGAAGGCAGAGCGCGGAGGATAGGCGCCATATTGGTTAGGTCGGCGGCGGACCTCTAGCCGATCAACACCATAGGGCAGCAAGAATCCAAACGACAGGCAGCGACAAGCAGCGGGCCTCCCGAGGTGCCGAACGAACGCCAACGCTACTGCATACCACCAGCGCAGGTGCAAGGAGCGACTCAGCGCCAGTGACGAGCGCGCCCGGCCACTCAGGCGGCGGCCATCTTAGTGGGGGCTGTAAAGATAAAATTTCAACCACGCAACACTGCCTATCCAAAAGACAGACGAGGCGCACAGAAGCCAAAACCTACCCTGTCCAACTAGCCTACCCCTAAGGATACATCAGTGCCGAAGCTGCAAGTCAGGGGGAAAGGCGCGACTAACAACCTGAGGCGGCCATATTGTCCAGACAGGGAGAGGCATACACCGAGCGACACCGAGTAAGAGGGGAAACAGAAACAGCCACTCGCCAATGGCCAAGGAAGAGACGAAGGGAAACCAAGCCAAGCAGGGAAACCAAGCCAAGCGCCAGTGTTAGCCAAGGGGAACAGCGGTCCAGAGGGTCAAAGGAGACACAACCGAATGCGGATGAGCGAGGCGCAGAGCAGTGCAAACAGCCCACGAAACAGGATCACCAGTACCAGAAGGAGACACACACGCAGAACAACCCTAGGAGGCCGATACAACAAGGAATAAATAGGACAAACCCCCAGGAGGCTGGCGGAGGCTAGGACAAAGACTAGAGTGGTCAAGTGGCCACCCCGCTTCAGGGACTGCAATTTGTCAACTGGGCCGATCCAAAGGAAGAAAGAGGACGAAGGACAAAAAAAGACACCTACAAAGCGGCAGCCAACGGAAGCAAGACCTCAAACACACCAAGTCAGAAGGGGCTTTGACGTAATGGCAGGGAAAGAAGGCGGCATGGTCACAAATGCCCAAAAGAAGAACAAAAATGACCCGACAGCATCACCCGCGAAAGAGCGCGAAGACCTGGGCAGCGAAACAACGACTCTGGACACACTACTAAGGAAAATAACAGAAGGCAACGACCTAGCGAAGGCAACGAAAAAAATAGTGGACAGTATACAAATGGAATTAATCGCAATAAGAGCGGAGCAAAGTAAGGCCAATGGCAGAATAGACGAGGCGGAAAAAAGAATCAGCAACCTGGAAGACCGCGCAAATATAACGCGAAGGACCTAGGTCTGGTCATAAAAAGAACAACAGCCCTACAAAGATCGACGGCCGAACAGGATGACAGAAGTCGCAAGGGGAACATAAGACTGCTGGGAGTACCGGAGGAGGAAAATGATGCCCCGGGGGCGTGCGCCAGGATGCTGGAGGACATGATCCCCCAACCAACAGGCCTCACTTTCGAGAGACCGCTCGAGCTCGTCAAAGCATACCGCATACCAGCGAAGAAACAATCGAACAGCAACACCCCAAGACCAATCATATGCAAACCGCTACGTGAGAACCACACAGAGGAGATTTTCGCAGTTGCCAGGAAGGGCAAACCAATGGTAATCAACGGGAAGAAAGTAACAATCACGCAGGACCTATCCAAGCTGACGGTGGAAGTAAGGAAGGGTTTCCTGGCCCAGCGAGAAGCCATGCGGAAAAAAAATATTACCTTCTCCTTCGCAGGCCCGTCAAGACTGAGGATCACAGACAGACTCGGAAGCAGAACCTTTGATGACCCCAACGACCTACACAGGTACCTACAAGGCCCAGCCCCAGAAGAGATGGAACACCAAAGCCCTGGAGCAAAGAGGAGAGCCTCGACAGACGAGGCCGAAGAAGAAGTCATATGACAAGGGGGAAGTGCGTGACTAAACGCAAACCAATGCCAAGGGCAAACACATATAGGAAGAGACAAGGTCCTAAACCAGTCCGACAGCTCTAAACGCACAAGACAAGAGCCCAAGAACACCCCCAACAACCATTGACCTCGAACTTTAATCAACAATCTACCTCGATAACGCACAATCCAACCAACGTTTCTACCTCATCGTTGTTAATCAGAAGAGAGACAATGACGACCAACAGCGGCCATATCCTTTGCCATACCATGCAGAGACATTGACTTACTTGGGGGGGAGGGAAGTGTGAGGATCCTTGCTGTCACACACCCATTTTTCTACAGGCGGGGGGAGGGGGGAGGGGGGGGGTGGGGGCCAGACGGGGCAGGGGGGACAGGCAGGCATGAAGGCTAGCGAGATCACGGACATTTGCGCAATGCATAACTACTTTTGGTTTCTTTTCCATACCTTTCTCTACACCCATTCCCACACTTTTTTCCTACCCCCACTCCAACCCAGCTCACTTTTCCCCCAGGGGGGGGGAAACCAGCCACCTGGCGAGAACGCAGGCGAGCATCTCTGAATCAATTAGAGGAAACGACAGAACTACCAGCGAAAACAACAAACCCCCATGACAAACCAAACACCGGTGAACCTATCCACGAACCTAAAGATCATCTCCATGAACGTCAAGGGCCTAAACCATCCAATCAAACGCAGGAAAATACTAGAACACCTGGCAAAACTCAAGGGGGACATATACACGCTACAGGAGACCAAACTCTCAGAGGAAGAGGCAAAACTGCTTAAGGCTAGATGGATAGGCGACATCCTATGCTCACCGGCCAAGGGGAAGAAAAGAGGCGTGATAACTATCCTAAGCAAGAAAGCCAACCTCACCATCCAAAAGACAAAAACAGACGAGGATGGCCGCCTGCTAATAGCAAGTGTCCAGAGAGGAACTGACCGAATACATGTGGCAAACATCTATGGACCAAACTCTGAGGACAAAGACTTCTGGCAAATGGTAGACGGGGAACTCTGCGATCTACCACAGGAAGACCTGCTGATTGTAGCTGGCGACCTGAACAAGACAATGGACCAAGCAACGGACAGACACCCAAGCAGGCCGAGCCACAACTCTCCAGGCAGCAACACCCTTAAAGAACTCTGCGTCAAACATCATCTAGCAGACCCGTGGAGGCTACAACATCCCACAGCGCGTGAGTACACCTTCTACTCACACCCGCACAACTCCTACAGCAGTATCGACTATATATTGATGTCCAACAACCACACGCACCTAATTGAGAACACGGAGATAGCCCCGATAACCGTCTCCGATCACGCACACATATCCCTCACCCTGAATGGCAAACATAATGAGAGCGTGACGAGAAGATGGAGACTAAATGATGACATCCTACAGAACAAAGACAATGTTAAAGAAATAGAGGAGGCACTAAAGAACTACCTGGAAGACAATGATAACGGCGAAGTGGGGAAAGACACCATCTGGGAAGCACTCAAAGCAACACTAAGAGGCAAACTGATAAACATCAAATCAAGGATGAACAGAAGCAGGAACAAAAAGATCTCGAAGATAGAAGAGGAAATAGCAGCACTGGAGAGAGGCCACACCGCAAATATAACAGACAAGAACACACTCACCACGCTCACAAAAAAAGTACGAACTGAACAAAATCCTAAGCGAACGAGCAGGTTCGTGGCTAACAAAATTCAAGTCAGTGAATCTATGCAGGGCAAACAAAGCAGGGAAACAGCTAGCGTCCTACCTCAAAGGGAAGCAGAGACAACACACGATAGCAGCAATAACAGACAAAAACAACAAATCGCAAACAACAAACAAAGGCATACTGGAGGTCTTCAGAGAGTTCTATCAAGAGCTATACTCTGAGGATAAAAACCTGATCAAAGACGGCGGCCGCTCATTCCTCAAAGAAGTCAATCTACCGAAACTCAAGGAGGAAGAGAAGGCACCCTTAGAGGCGGACATAACGGAAGAAGAAATTGAAATTGCGATCAACCAACTAAAAAAGAACAAAGCACCAGGACCAGACGGGTACTCCACCGGGTTCTACAAAACTTTCGCCCCCCAAATCAAGAAAATACTATCGGAGACCTACACCGCCTGCATACAGAAGGGGGAGATGACCAACACAATGCGGGAGGCCAACATCACAATAATACCCAAGGAAGGTAAAGACCCCCAATTCCCGAAAAACTACAGACCCATATCGCTGATAAACGTGGACTGCAAAATCTATGCAAAGGTGCTTGCGAACAGACTAAATACAATCCTACCGAACATCATACACAGCTCACAAGTGGGATACATCAGACACAGGCTGTCACAAGACAACACAAGGTTGCTATGCCACCTAATCAACCACACAACACAGAGCAATGAACAGGCGGTCATGATAGCACTGGACGCGGAGAAGGCCTTCGACAGGGTCTCGTGGCCCTTCCTAAGGAACTGCATGACAAAATTCGGATTAGGAGAAAAATACATAGCAATGACAATGGCCCTATACAACAAACCAAGAGCTAAAATAGTGGTGAATAGAAGCACATCTGAATCACTCCTACTAGGGAGAGGAACTAGGCAAGGATGCCCACTGTCACCAGGCCTCTTCCTACTGGCACTAGAACCACTACTTGCAAAAATAAGAGACAATGAGGAAATAACGGGTGTTAAGATCGGAGGCAAAACAGAGAAACTCGCAGCCTATGCGGATGACATCCTCATTACCACCACCAACCCATCAAAGTCAATCACAGCGCTAATGGAGACAATAGGAGAATACGCAGATGCATCCGGATACAAACTCAACAAGGACAAATCGGAATGCAAACCAATGAACGTCCACACCACAAAATCGGTACTAGGTGACTCCGGCCTAGCCTGGCAAACAAACCCACTCAAGTACCTAGGCCTGCAGTTTGGGAGAGACCTAACGGCCACAATACAGCACAACGAGGACTCACTGCTAAAGAAAGTTAAAGACAGACTAGAGCTGTGGTCGCCCAAATACATCAGCTGGTGGGGACGGATCGAGGCGATTAAAATGATGATAACACCCGCAATAAACTACACGCTAAGCATGCTGCCGCTCCCAATGACAGAGAGCTTCCACAAAAAGCTGGATAGCATGATAAACATCTTCCTATGGAAAAACAAAAAACCACGAATAGGCCTACCCAAACTGAGGCTGGCGAAAGAACTAGGAGGCCTAAACCTAACAAACTTCAAAACCTACCAGACGGCCTGCCTGGCCAAGCAAGGTTTCGCGTGGATTGACGAAACGCAACAGTACAAGCCAGTATGGCTAGAACTGGAGGGAGAGCTCCTGGAAGGCCTGCACCCAACAGCAATACTGACTGCAAACAAGCACCCCCTATGGTCTAACAGGATACTGAAGCACACCAGAGAAGCACTAATGAGAGTGGACAGGCGAATGGCACAGAAGCTGAGAGGCACAACATGGGAATCCATCTGGCTCAACGCAAAAATCTCATATCAAGGGGCAGCGATGAACTACGACACATGGATCAAAAAGGGAATAAGCCTCCCTAAACAAATGGAGACTAAGGGGAGGCAGCTGACCTTCGCAAACTTACAACAACTATACAACCTCCCAAACAAAGAGCTATACACATTTCTAAAGATAAGAACTGCCATAACCAGAGCGAACCTATCCCGAGAGGAGCCAAGCATCGTCAAATACGTGCAAATGCTAAACTCAGCAGGCCACCAGACAGCGAAGATCTATAAACTAATTGCCCCAGCCACCATGTCTCTAAACAAGAAAACAACAAACTCATGGACAACACTCCTAGGCAGACAGCTAAACGAAAAGGAACAGGCGCAAATGTGGTGTTCAGCCACAAAAAACAAAATAACCCCGCAACTGGCACAAACAAAATACTGGCTACTCCACAGAGCATACTGGACCCCATCCAGACTCCACAAAAGTGGCATAGCAGAATCAGGCGACTGCTGGAACTGCCAGAAGGAGGAGGGCACACTCGAACACCTCATCTTTGGATGCATCAAAGTCAAGAAGTTCTGGGGCCAGATAAACGCATTCATAAACGACATGCTCAAAACAGACTTAACTATCAACTATGTGACCTTGGTGACAGGGCATGTAACGACGAACCTGAACAATAGGGAAGAAAGAGATCTACTAGACCTGCTACTCACAGCTGCCCTAAAGATAATCTTAACGAACTGGAAGAGCACGGCGAAAGCAAACTTCAAGACATGGATCAACTGGGTCACCTTCCTAAGAGGAGCAGACAACATCACAGGCAACTTCTCGAAAGAACACACCCCCAAAGAGCCCATGTGGGAACGTCTTGATGAACACTTGAAGAAGACACACTAGCGAACCCCCCCCCCCTTCCTTTTTCTCTTTTTCTTTTCTCTTTCCTCTTCTTTCCTTCCTCTTCAGAAACGGCCAAGGAAAAGAGACAACAAATGTACTGTGAAACAACTGCCTATGTACATGCAACTTTTATTTTTCAATAAAATCTTTTAAATCAAAAAAAAAATAATTTTCAAACTACAAAAGCTTGCCTACATTTGGAATAATTAATCCCATAAATTGGGAAAAGAGAATGAACTATTACAAAGTGCCACAGTAAAAGCAGCAGATAAAAGATTAAGATGGAGCTTGGTTGAGACTTAACTAGACTCTAGTGACATTCTGGTTCTGGAATTTTAGGTGTGGTTCATGTTTTTCTTTGAAGTGCTGCAAAAGTGTGGCAATAAAAGATTTCTGCATAATGCTAGCTTTCGGTCTTGACATGAAATAGGTGCACATGCAAGCGCAACATGTAGGATCAGTCTGAAATAGCAAGAGACGGATCACCAGTCTCCCTGACTGTCTCTCAAAATGATGCCGCTGATGAGCGCGGGTCACGGTGGCGAAAGGACTCCGCTGTCAGGAAAAGATGATGCGCAGAGCTGAGCTACCGTCTCAAGCGGACATCTTGCATGGAGGCCAAACTCCGCCCCCAAGAATTCACTTTTAATCACACACCTCCACTCATCTTAATTTTGCTACGATATATGATACACCATTAGAAAATCGTTAAACCTCACACGCTCCAGAATATTGGTGCACTCTGGTTGTTCTTGTACTGAAACATCAACAACATTACTATAAGGTTTATTTAAAATCTGTATTACACATATAACCTTTCTCCTCTCCAGTAATATAACCAATTCAATCACTCCCATTTTCTTCTTAACACCACTCTCTTCTACACTCTCTTTCTGTAGGAATTTATCCTATTTTTCTTCTCATATTTTTCTGAAAACACTAAGGGGCAGGTTTACAAGCCCCATGCGCCACTTTTGCGTCACTTTTCCCTTGCTTAAAGTGATGCAAAAGTTGCGCAAAGGGCTTGTAAATCTGCCCCTAAGGGCTTTAGATTTCGGCGGATGGGTTACTCCGTTTCTTGCATTTGCATTTTGACAGCAGGGTGCCTCCTTCGTACACACATGCAGAAAATCACAATTACAACTGCCACACCTGACCATTGTGTTCAGCCTGAACGCCACGGCTCTTAACCTGAACTCACACGCTCCATATATTTGTAATATGTCACATGAAAAATCCTCAGAAACACGCCTTCCTGGAAAAAGCAAATTCTCTAGAGGAATGTAAGAGTAAATAAAACGTGAAAGTAAACAGGAACAATGGCTGCTCCCAGGCTGAGAGGCTGTTCAATTTTTACTGGCTGCACAAGCAGAGGGCCAGGACATTTACAGGTGGAGGAGGGAACAGAATACCCCCTCCCCCCTCCCCACACCGGCCACCTGACGCCATTATTAGCTTATGTTCTAGATTAACATTCTCTCCTATTTTCTCATGTACCTTTGAGTTGGTTTATTTAAACGGGAAAGTAAACAAACATTCATCAGCTCTGTATGAATCATAATTACTCAAATGAGTCACTCTTCAAGCATGTACCACTACCTTAGATTCAAATAGACATACATCGAATAATTCACAGTCACTGAAAATGTTGAGGATTCTATCTGCTCCTCAAGTAGTTTTAGAATCCAAATTGAAAAACAAAATGTGGAGTTTATAATCCAGGAAGGGTTTCCATTAAACTGTACATTTGCCAACTCAAGCCCATTTGCAAACACAACTTTCATTTCTTGTAATACTTCTCCGAGTTCAACTTTCAAGGAAATTAACAATCTCCAAGGCTTCACTCAAGTGTCTGGTAGCAGGGTCCTTGTTGCAGCAACAAAGTATCTTGAGCTCTTAGCAAGGACGCTCTGGACCACAGAACTTATACTTGATATCATCAAGATAGTCAGAGCTAATTCCAAGATGCCATGAAAGTTCTGTGGCCTCATGGGGAATGTTATTTCTCATTTTGAGTTCATGCGCCTATGCATTGTGCACCCTTAAGAGACGAGAAGCAATTTGCCAAGTGAGAGCAGCATTTTGATTGAACCTCCAACCTTTTTGTCTCCAGAAGAAATGTAACACTTACATGGTCAGAGTATTAAACTCATTCATTGGACGAGCTCAGAAAAGTGACTGTACATCATCGACACAGATCATCACAGAAGGACTGATTTAGTGTTTATGATTTTTTTTTGAAGAGCAGAGTTTCCATTTGGAGAGAGTCAGTGCTTAGAATTCCACATGATTCACCAAAGATGAGGAATTTGCGTACTAGATAGTTGTCTACTCCATCTAGGGCTTCTGTATTGCAACTTGAATGGACTTCTGGCCTCTATGAGGAGCTAGTCAAGAGTCATCAAAATTTCAAGTAATGTGATCAAACCTTTTAGAAATGGATACCGGCGAGCTACTTGACTGAGGCTGCTCCTGGTGAGACAAAGTAGATTCTTGGTATGCCGGTCAGCGGGATGTTTTCGTAGTCAGATGTCATGTCATCCACGACAGGAGCTCCCTTAGGTTGTTTGAAAGAACCGCTATGTCAGGTTTCGGCATTGAGGACCCGCTGAAAGTCCTTGAATGTCTGTGCTGTGATCAAGATGGAATGTAACGTCAGACATAGAACCTGGGGGAGAAATAGGGAAGGGAGAGAGACAGTGAAAGTCCAGATTTGAGCCAACTCTCCAAGAATTTAGATGTTTTAAGGGATTTTCCCAAAAATAACAACTGAAACAAGCCTTACCGGTTTCATCAGTGGATGGTGCTATGACGAGCCAGTTGTTGACATGAAATCCAGTCCAGAACCCTCAAAGCTACAAGAATACACACAGGTAAGACTCTAAAAGACCAAGCATTTGCAATGCAATAGGTCTCGCATTCGCGAAAGTTTAAGCTATTGGCATTGTTAATGACAATGCCTTTTTTATCTGTTTTGAAAACAAACATATAAATAAATGGCATTATCATTTACAATGCCAATAGCTCAAAATCTCGCAAATGCCAGACCTATTGCATTGGGTGAAGTATTGGGTGAAGTATACTCTCTACTTGCATTCAGAATAGCTTTCAATAGGCACTCTTAGTTGTTGAATGCCAGAATAAGAAAGTAAACGTATTTAAGTACCATTCCCACCAAGAATGTGAGGATATTCACATTCGATAAAAAGCACAAATAAAAACCCAACCCTCAACTGGTTCTAGGAACATGGGACTGAGCACAGGTCATTGCTGGAGTCAATGCCCTGTCACCAAGGCCCTCTACACCCTGCTGATGGTGTTAGGGTGCAGGGTGCGAATGTAATATCTGAGGAATGGGGGCTCTCGGATCGGCCCTCCTATTGTTCCCCTCTCCTCCGTCCTGTCCACACCCACCCCCTCCGGACAGGCTGCCAGGCAGGTACAGGTGCTGGGGGTCCGCACAGGAGCTGCGGCAGTGTTCATAGTCAGACCGGGCTGCTGCTGATGGCACGAGCGGGGGCTGCTCCCTGGTGTTGGACACCCCGCTTCTTCCCAAGGTAGGACATGCGTACCCCGATCCTTGCATGTGTGCCACCAACTCCTGTGCAGTCTGCGCACATACCCTGATCTCCTAGTGTGCCAGCCCTATAGATGGTGTGTGTGCGCTTTGAAGCCCTGTAGAGGCAGTGTGAGCTGCAGGGACCCCGACCTCCTTGTGTGCTATCCCAATACGCGTTGTGTGCTACGAAGCCCTGTAGAGAAATACTAATAGCGCTTCGTGCAGTCCTGCCGTTTCTAAGCGCTTTAAAAATTAAAATACATTGAGTGAGGACAGGAATTAAAAATAAAGTTTAACATTTTGAAAGAGCGCTTCCGTAGTTGGTCTGACTTATTGAGATGAACGTACCAGAAAAGTAGAAGCTGCATGCTGTGCTGAAGTTAGCCCCTCGCTGTAGTATAAAGGCGGCTTCTCAGTTACCCTCCTGCACACAGACTTACAATCTTCCAGTAAATTACCGCTGTGAGGGAAGGAGGAGGGGTGTTCAAAGAAACAAGTCACCCACCGCCAGGCGCATTTTCTGCAACATCAGCCATCAGTGCGAGAAACACTAACACCGGTAGAGACAAACGACGGACTACTCCATTATAGCAGCGTGGAAGGAAAAGAAGAAATAAACAAGCCGTGAGCGTGCACGTCCTGAAACCGGAAGTTCGGGAGCGTCACGGCTGTCGCGCGGTGGCTGCAGAAGTCAGGAGGGGCGACTGAGGACGTCGATGGGTGAGTGGGGCTTAGTTGTAGGGGGGGCGGGTGTGTGTATGTGCGTGTCTGTGTTCAGGGGGGGCTGCGTGCGTGATTGAGAGAGGCGCTGTGTGAATGTGGGACAGACAGGAGATGTGCACGGCGCCGGGAGGCTGGGCATGCGCGTCCACGATGTTAAATCTGCGCGCGAAGCCCGGTTAGGTAAGAGAGGGGAGGGGAGAGGGGGTTGCCTGTATGTGTCTGCCTGCGTCTGGGTGCCTGCGTGTGTGTGTCTGTGTCTGTGTGTGTGTGTGTGTGTGAGTAAGTGCGTGTGCACGCGTGTGTGTGTCTGTGTGCATGCATGCGCGTTAGGCTGACTTGCTGGGAGTATGGGAAGGAAGTGCATGGCGCGGCGCGGGACGGAACGTGCGCATTCGCGCACCCAAATCCGGTTTTCAAGCTCGTAACACCCTCTTGTCCCTCATTCCCCCGAGACAGGCAGCTATAAGTCTCCGCCTGGACGCATCCTCGGATGCTTATTCCAGGCGAGACCTAAAAAGGACAAGAGACAGCACAACCTGCAATTCAAAGACAAGAGTAGACTAAAGGGAGCCAAGGGAACTGTAAAAAGAACAAGCATTTGCAATGCAATAGGTCTCGCATTAGGAAATTTTGAGCTATTGATATTGTAAATGACAAATATTTTATTTATGTGTTGGTTTTGAAAATAGCGAAATTAATAGCTTTGTCATTTACAATGCCAATAGTTTTAACTTTTGCAAACGTGACACCTATAGCATTTGTAATGCAATATGTGTTGTATTTACATGACTTAGATGTATTGATATTACAAATAACAATGGCTTTTATCTTTTTAAATAATTAATACTTAAATAAAAGTTATTGTAATTTATAATGGCAATAGCTTAAACTTTTGTAAATAACTTTTGGGAAGATTATGTTCAGGTTATTTTATTGTGATGAAAATCCAAGAACCGCAGTGAAATATTAACATTTTTTGTGACACTTGTAATAAAGCTTGAAACATTGAGAGAACATATTAGAACCAGTTGTTGTTGAATGGCTAGACAGAGTGATGCTGTGGCGTTCAGTGGTGCTGAGTGATGCTGTGGCCTTCAGTGGGGCTGAGTGATGCTGTGGCCTTTAGTGGTGCTGAGTGGTCCTGTGGCGTTCAGTGGTGCTGAGTGATGTTGTGGAATTCAGTGGTGCTGTGGCGTTGAGTGGTGCTGAGTGATGCTGTGGCATTGAGTGATGCTGTGGCATTGAGTAATGCTGTGGCGTTGAGTAATGCTGTGACATTAAGGGATGCTGTGACGTTGAGTGATGTTGTGGCGTTAAGGGATGCTGTGCGCTGAGTGGTGCTGTGGCGTTGAGTGGTGCTGTGGCATTGAGTGGCACTGTGGCATTGAGGGGTGCTGTGGCATTCAGTGGTGCTGAATGATTCTGTAGCGCTGAGTGATGCTGTGGCATTGAGTGATGCTGTGGCATTGAGTGGTGCTGTGGAGTTGAGTGGTGCTGTGGTGTTGAGTAGTGCTGTGGTGTTGAGTGGTGCAGTGGCGTTGAGTGGTGCTGAGTGATGCTGTGGCGTTGAGTGATGCTCTGGCATTGAGTGATGCTGTGGCGTCGAGTAATGCTGTGGAATTGAATAATGCTGTGGCGTTGAGGGATGCTGTGCGCTGATTGGTGCTGTGGCGTTGAGTGGTGTTGTGGCATTGAGTGGTGCTGTGGTGCTGAGTGATGCTGTGGCGTTGAGTGATGCTGTGGCGTTGAGTGATGCTGTGGCGTTGAGTGGTGCTGTGGTGTTGAGTGATGCTGTGGCGTTGAGTGGTGCTGTGGCATTGAGTGGTGCTGTGGTGTTGAGTGGTGCTGTGGTGTTGAGTGGTGCTGTGGCGTTGAGTGGTGCTGAGTGATGCTGTGGCATCGAGTGATGCTGTGGGAAGCTAATAAGGAGGACAGATAGAGGGTAGGACAGAGAAAGGAGAGAAGAGGGGTGAAAGAAGGGTTGGCGTGGAGATGCAGAATGATGAGGTGAAAGATCACTAAAGCGAGGAGGGAAAAAGAGCAAACAATGAGAAAGGGACGGGAATCTATGAGACAACAAACAGGAGGAGGGGGGAAAGGGGTTGGAAAGTAAAGTGAGAGAATAGATGAAAACAAGCGATGCACGCTCTGAGCTGGGGGAGGGCCATTAGCCTGTAAGAACTTGCGGCGGACATCAAAGGAAGGGTGGGAGGAACATTGGCGAGCGAGGGGGTATGCAGCCTGGTGAGTTGAAGTGGCAGCAGAGGCGGAGCGTGGCGCGCACAAAGTGTCTGGTAGCAAATGGTCACCGTAGGTGACCGGGTTGGGGGAGAAATGGTGGGTGGGACAAACCGAGGACAGGGTTCTGCAGATCTGGAGGCCTTTATAATAGAGCTTGGGGAAGGGCTTTAGGGCGCATAGAAGAAAGCGCGAGAGGGAAAGGGCGCTGGGTTGGATATGAACTGGCCATCCAAATTAAGTCAAGGAATTGACCGGTGATTGGACTGGATTAGATAATATAAAATCTGAAATTAAACATAAACACACAGGATCGAATATCAGGTTTTTTTTAGACTGAAAGCTTACCCTTAACATTTTAAATTCAGTTGTAAAGTAGAGGTTATAAGTAAGGGTAATATCTACCAACATACAGGAAATGCTAGTGTTAATGTGTGGCAACGTTCAGTACAATCTGCAAAAGGGCTCAGACCATCACAAGTGCTACTTACATGGAGATCACTGAAAGCAACAAAAAATCAAGTTACAGAAAAAGGATTTTATTTTACCTTTTGCAGTGAAAAACAGGCGAGTCAGGTGACGGGCTTTAATTTTACAATTCATAGTGTAGCCCCTTGTGTGTCAGCACTGGGGAAAGCCATTTTTGCATGACTGCTGGAGTAGCAGCCTAACACCGTGGGCTTGGATGGGAAGCCGTGCAACACATTTAAAGTGCTTTAACAGCGTGTTTGCTTTATTCCTGAATGAGAATGTTTAGAATGCTTGTCATAGTTATTACAATTAGTTTGCTCTTGTGAACAAACGGATTCAAGACTCTCCACGAAACTAAACATGGAGCAAAGGTTCTATACAAGTGGGAAATCTAGGTCTACCATTTAAATTCAATTATCAAAAAACAAATAAAATTAAGGATGCTGAAATTCTCGAGGCTGCTGGTTATAACAAAATGCAAATTAAACGTGCCGTAGATTTTTCAGCAGAAGGAAAGACAAGAAACACGCAAGAAACACGAGGGAGGAATGCTGGGGTAAATAAAGCTGGCCGAGCGCGCGCTGGGGAAGCTTCACGCTTGAATGCCTGAAGTTGGAAGGGTGGGAGGGAACTGGGGAAGATTCAGATGCCTGGCTCGGGGAGCAAATGGGAGCGAGGCTGATGGGTTTGTGCACGCGCGTCTCACACGAGTGCACCACATGAACTGAACGTAATCCGCCCTTGTTCAAGAGTTTGTTTCCCCTACTATATGTCAGAGCTATATAATAGCTCGACCTAAACAACAAAAAGTGAATCATCGCAAAACGGGTGCGAACTAGAGGAAGTATCAGAAAGCCAACGCAATCACACAACACATTGCAATGTACAGGACTAAGTGGCATATTACCAAGACGGGCGATATGTGATTATCGCCGCTTAAGCGGCGATAATTCTATCGCCCTATTAGCAAGCTGTTGCTAACAGCAGTTAGCGACAGCTTTGTAGGCGATAGCAAACGGTTTGGGGCCCGCTTTGCATGTCAGCGATATTTATCGCTAATGATATGCAAAGTGGGCGTACCCAACCTGTTAGCGACTGAAAGCAGTCGCTAACTTTGCTATTGCCTATTAGCAAGGCAGTCGTAGTGAGGGAAATATTCGCGCTAAGCGCGAATATCTCCAAAAACTAGCGCCTGCTCAGACCAGTTCTTAGCCATTATATCAAATGGGAGGTGGATATAATGGCTAAGACCCTGTTAGCGATAATGCGTGAATATTGCTGTATTCTCAGCGATATTCATGGATTTCGCCGCTATCGCCGGAAATATTATCGCTTGTGAGATAAACGTTGCTAATAGCACGTTATCTCAGCGATAATATCTGGCGATGCGCGTCGATACAAAAATTGCCGCTAAGCCTACTTGTCATTTGCAGAATCAGGTTGGGGCAAGCAGCCCTTGGCAGGACCCTTGTGACTGTGGGCCGAGGACCGGGAGCGAGGAGGACTGGGAAGTACGATCCCGCACTACATTTCCCAGGTGCCCCAGCACCGCGCACTCCGCGACACCATCAGGAAGCGCCTGAAGGCGCTTAAAAGAACATAGCGCCTCCCGCTGCGCGGGATTGTCATTTGCAGAATCACGTTGGGGCAATAAGCCCTTGGCAGGACCCTTGTGACTGTGGGACGAGGACCGGGAGCGAGGACTGGGAAGTGCGATCCCGCACTACATTTCCCAAGTGCCCCAGCGCCGCGCACTCCGCGACACCATCAGGAAGCGCCTGGAGGCGCTTAAAAGAACATAGCGCCTCCCGCAGTGCGGGATTGTCATTTGCAGAATCACGTTGGGGCAAGCAGCCCTTGGCAGGACCCTTGTGACTGTGGGCCGAGGACCGGGAGCGAGGACTGGGAAGTGCGATCCCGCACTACATTTCCCAAGTGCCCCAGTGCAGCGCACTCCGTTACACCATCAGGAAGTGCCTGGAGGCGCTTAAAAGAACATAGCGCCTCCCGCAGTGCGGGACGCGCGCGGGCGTGCCCGGGCGCTGCCTGGGCAAAGCCCGGGCCAAGGGCGTGCGCATCACGCGCCCGTCCGCGACAGGAAGAGACAGGACAGGGCTACACCCCTAACACCTCGTATGTGATTCAGAAGGACATAAGGTACTGTTTGTGGGTCAAGACCTGGTTATCAGGAAAACGGACTGATAAACAGTAGCGTTGGTGTTTAGAAGGGGTATTAAATTGCAGTAGACCTGTTGGTGTGTTATGGGGAGTGTAGTATGGGGAAAAGGAAAACCATGGAGGGAGGGGTGGCAACTATTTCTACGAAAAAAGGGAAAAAGGCAAAAAAGCGGAGCACGCAGCAACCAACTGTGTGCTCACCAGAATCGAAGCCATTGTCGAGGAATGTGCTGCAGTTTTAGTGGGGAATACCGAAAGTTATATAGTGTTTAGTAATGATCCGATTGTCGAGTCTTTGATCCAGGCTAGGAAAAGGGCGATCCCTGCTATGTTCAACAAAAAATCAACTACTAACCTTCCTGTCTGCGAGGTCCATAGTCCAGTAGAGGTAATTCTCTTGAAGGAAACCCCAAATAAAGAAGTAGTGGGTCCCAATAATTTAGTTCCCCTGGGAGACAGTACTGTGGGTAGCATTCCATGTTCAAATAGATTTGCGGTGCTAGAAAGGTTATCAGGGGATTTAGTAGATGATCTATTATGTGTAAGCAGGGTCACAGAGTCCCCAAATGACGCCCCCGGAATGTGTTCCAGCTGCGATAATAATAACGCGCTGATATTGCAAAGAGTGGATATGCTTGGAAGGGAGGTAGTTATGATAAAAGAGATGATGGCAGAACTAATCAGGAAAATGGATCTGACTAGAAGCACAAATACAAATTCCTCACCTCTACCAACTGCCAAACCATGTAAAGCACCTAAGCTGCAGCCAGTGCCTACATTAGGGAAAGGGGTGGGGGGAACGAGGTTGGCTGGCAATATGTTGTGAAGAACTGAAATCTTCATTCTCAGGGGTCTCACTAATACAAAAGAACTTGGCACAGAAGCTGAAATATCAAAAGACATCTTTATTAAATTTAATAGGTGAGGCCACGTCATACAGAAGCCACAGCAGCCGAATGAGGTGGTCTAAAAAGTACAAAACACAGAGGCCTTTTATATGTTCAGAATTACAAACTCAGCATCAAAGAAAGGGGCAGTCCTAGCTTCTGCAAGCATACAAAATACCTAATATGGACATACAAGATCTGCAAAATATTAGCCAATAGAAAAACATCATGTAACCAGAATGTTCCGCTTACGTCGTGTTTCTGCCCAACCCATAAGTCAATCAATTACAGCACTTATAAGTCAATCAGTAATGGCAGAACATGTCTGCATGCAGTTAGGCCAGCTGGTGTCTGAAATTGCTTTCAAAGCAAGAACAGAGGGGGGTTTTCTACACGTTGCAGTCCAAAGGGCAGAAATACTTCATGAATAGAGCAGCCTGTGTAAAGGCAACACAAATTGATGACAAATGTAAGATGAAGTCAAAATTAAAGAACCTCAGACCTCCCTTTTGCCATTACACAGGCAAATCCTAATTCCTTGCTTAGGCGAGCATTCTACTCATTTCATAAAAACAGATATATGTAAGCTATCAGCAGGAATACAAAAAGAACAAAACATTGAACATTTAGATAGCAGAAAAAAGTAACGACCACTATTACAAACAGGATTATAATTTTTCACAACCCTAAGCAGAAAGCAAATCCTAAAATTATGTAGTAACATTTTTATGGCTCCTATGCATTTCAGTAACCAATCACATGTTCAGGTGAAACAGTGGTGATCCTCATCAACGCTCTGAGGTGAAAAAGGGGATATTCTTCCACAGAAAATTGACTTTATTCTGCTTTTATTAAACAGAATAGTACTTTAAAATAATGCCAGCAAAACAAGAATCAGTCTCCAAACTCCAATTCTATACAAGCTCACAAGAAATACCCAGAGTCCGTCAAAGCCTCTTCTGGCAGGCTTCTATTGTCCATCAAATCCTGTTTCTGTTGTTTTCTTCCGCATGGGCCTCTTCTTTCAGGCCTTTCATGAAAATGATGTTACTCAGTATCCGTTGGAGTGCCTTCCTGGCAAACACTCATAGCTCATTCAAAAGTCTCAATGTCTCAATGCAGTGCACCAATATTTCCTCTGCTGCAGGCACTACAGGTAGTGTGCTCTTCATTGATCAAGATCACAGATCATCTCATGCAGACCCAAGTACTACTAATCGGGGAAGAGCAACAGACTGTCACTCTCAGCAACACCTTCAGGCTCCAACACTCTCTATTCAGTGTCAGAGGATGCTCGGGCTGCTTTTTCATGGGCACCATAATGTAGTACCTTTTGCCAATCTCAAATCCTCCGGTGCACTGCACTTCCGTTGGAGCAAAGGAAAAGGGGTTGTGTGGCCAAAAACACATGCCAAGGGGCTCAAGAGACTGCACACTGTCAGAGGTTAACCAGCACATAACAGGTGGGTGGAAAACTGAAGCCTCAAACAACAAGAATCCTTCTCTTTCGCTCTTTCATGAAATTCTGGTTCTGTGGCAAAACCAGATCCTCCTTCTTTTCTGATGTTCAACGCCTTCTGATGAAGCAAGTGCAAAAGTTGGAGATATCACTGATGGCACGCTGGCGATCGCTTGTCTGGGTGCTGGGACTGGAGGGCCAAGGTATGTAGCCATTATCTGTAGCTGACACTGATGAGAATTAGCGTTCTGCAGGGTATCATTCTTCCTTTGACTCTGGAAGATCCCGCAGAACCTAGTGACGTAGGAAATGTAACAGTTATTTCCTTCAATTTAAGTACAAAAACAGTTCATTGCATAATAAGGGACTACAAGCAAGTGGCCTGCAATCTTTAAAGGAGTGGCCATAGTCATGGGACATTTCTGGTCTAGAACACACTGTCATTCTCAAAAAGCAATACAAATATAAAGGCAGTAGGCAAAACAGGGCCTCTAGGCTTTTCAATTGGGTTTCCGTGTGAGAGCATATCCTCCCTCATCTAAGGGTAGATAACTACAAGATAATTCTATCTAAATGGATGCCCTCACACATAGTGGCATTGTCTAATGGGGCAAACACATTTTTTTTCAATGATTACATATAGGTGTTCCTAAATTCCTTATCTAAAACACTTCAAAAGAGAAATTATATGATACAGATTATCAGGGACATGTAGATACCTCCCTTTAATAATTGTGCATCAGGTGGACTATGCAATACAAAAGCTAATGATCAAAATGTGGAAACAAAAGACAAGAACTAGAGAGTCCTGGTATTTCCATTATTTAAAATACATCTGGTCCATCAAAAATTAAAGCAGCAGAAAAAAGGACCTAAAAACCAAATTAGAATAGGCATTGGATTTGTCATATTAAAAAAAAACGTAAGGTGTCTCCTATTGAAGTGGAAAACTTATCTTACTATAGTATTGAGTCAGTTAACCAGTCCATCACTACCCTAACAGTCAGACTGGAAAAACATCAGAGT
Organism: Lissotriton vulgaris; assembly: GCF_964263255.1. Lineage (NCBI taxonomy): Eukaryota > Metazoa > Chordata > Amphibia > Caudata > Salamandridae > Lissotriton > Lissotriton vulgaris. The sequence continues at coordinate 67,850 of NW_028251890.1, read as the reverse complement.
AGGCCTAAAGAAAATTTTTGAAAACCAGACTGGTCATACAAAAGGGAATTATACATAATATGGGGTCTCTGGTATATTACTGTAGTCTGAAAGTGTGAACCTGAACAATACACCAACTGATGAAAGGAATTTGGAAAAGGGAAATGGGACTAGATAAAAATGAAGCCCTGTTTCCTTTATGGTACAAAGCCATACACTACAGAATGCAGAACAAAACTGACTAATGTAATATAGAAATTAGGTCACCATGTACAAGAGTCACAAATCTATGATTTATCCTTACGTCCAATCAGGATACATAATTTTTAGGGCTGTCTGTTCCTTTAACTAGTGAAGTGTTGTCTTGTTTTGTACACAGCATGAAAAATCATATCTGTGAAATTTAGTATCAGCGCAAAAAAGAAAACAAAAAACACACATATGCCAAGCCATCAGATATACTCGCTATATATCAAGCACAAAAAAACATAGAAAAAACAATAGCACATGTAAATAGGCGGTGACACACAGCACTATTGCATGCACTTTTATGCACTGTGAACCTGCAGCTCAAAACAGAATATTCAGGCCTGCTTAATTTGTCAGGCTTAAAATTCTCACCCTCCATTTGACAGCAAATCACCAGGTAGTGGACATTTGGCTGTCAAAACACATCTAACTGTGTCGCTTCTGACACACAGGACCAGCAGGAACAATCCACAAAAGGACAAAATGTAAAAATATGTAAAACGCACAAACATTTCAGCACATAACACAAAATATCAACTGTAACAACCATCTTTTGAAAACATGCTAAACCTATTTAACTTTCCAAAAACTTTTTCACAGACACTCTGCGTGTCCCGTGCGCCAACACCCTTTGAGGCCCTGCTTTTCCAAGCAATAATTTCTCCATCTCTTTACACTTACTCCTATCCTACCTCACTGACCTTAAAGTCAAAATCTGCCTTGCGGGCTCCTCAGCCCTCTATTTCTTCCTCACTCTAAGGCTGAAAAAAGACCAAAAAAAACCTTCCCAACTCTTTCTAACCTGCAATAACCAACCCTATTTAAAAACACATGATATAGATATTATTCCTGTTAGGGGCTACAATTTATTTCTATACTTAGATTATTAAAACAGTTACTGTGAATAATTCGCAGAACATAATAACACATACCAGTTTTTAGAACAAATGCTTGTTTGCAATGGTACTCATTTCATCAACCTTCAAAGGATGAAGGTCTCAGTTTAGGTCCAGCAAAAGTTAAAACCGTTCACCCTGATATTAAACTCACACCTCTGCACCAGGCACATTGGCTCACTGACCTATTTAAAAGGAAACCCAAATGGGAACAACCTGCAAATTTGTATTATACCTAAATGTATGCATTTACTGAAGAAGCCTAAAGCACTTTTAAAGCTATTTGTAAATGGCAAAAATGCCCAAATTGTACCCAAATTCGACTTTGCTATTTGAGGCACTTAAAAATAGATATCCTATAATAATGTTACATATTAATCATCCTCAGAATGTTCTTTACAAATTGCAGAGATTGAACATTAACATATCTCCTGCAAATCCTGAGAAAAAATGGGTTTTTCACGCCTGCATTAAGTGAAATTCTATATGCTAATCTTATCATTATGCAGTGTAACACAACTTAAATTAAATTATAATGCTAGGAGGTCACAGTATAAGTATTAAGCTTCATGAATAGTAAAAAGCGAATTTTGTAGCACTTATTTTTATAACCCAATTATTTTTGAGAATTCCACATATTAAGGCTCTGTAATTCCTCGAATCTGACTTCATTTTCTTTTCTCTTTTTTTTTTTGCGCTGTACCAGATAGGCCAACGAACAAAAGTGGCCTTGCCTCCCCAGGTCATGTACACATTAACCAGATTAAACTGTAAGAGACTAACTTCTTCACCCGAAACTGACCTGCAAAACCAATTTCCCAGATTGATCTTTATCTGAGATTGCCAATCAATGTTCAAGACATCGTTAACTTTTTAGTTTCCTTGCACTTGCCCTATCTTGTTTCAGCATCTGTTACGGTTTCTTTCTTTTTAACTGTTTCTTTCATTACATGGGTTAATTATTACTTAGGAACTGAGCCAAGAATATACTTACAGAAATGCTTAAAGAGAGGAAAACCCTTAATTAAAATATCTTCCTATAATACAAAATAATGAACCTTAGTTTTGAAACCTTTTTAAAACAACATTCTGAAATGCAAAGTTTCACCCGTGCAACTGAGGACAAAATCCTGGTTGAATAAATATTCCTGTTTTATGTAGCTTGTCTCTAAGTGTTTATAAAATAAGCAGCTGGCAGTCGTTTTTAAACTAAAACATATCAATGTGTGTTCTATATTATTTTGAGTTCAGCAGGAATTTACTTCAGCTGATCTGTTTGCCTGTTAATACCTAACACAATGTATCTAAGGAAAATGCTGTAAGTTTATTTATTTTTTTGCAAAACACCCAAATTCGTTTTTGAGGCTTTTTGTTCCTAGTGAATGTGGATTTACATTTTAGTTTTTAAACATATAAACATCTTGTTTAATAGACTGAAAACATCAAGAAAAAACACCATCACACATTTGAGCTCATTTCAGACAAACAGAAATCGGTCAAACACTCAAGACACACAATACGGCGCGCTTTTAGCCATGCATTTTCGTGAATAGCGCCAATGCTATTTACTTAAAGAAATTGCACTAATGGGAAAATCACAGAGACATTTAAACACACATTTAACCCACAAATCAATACTCAGGACAGAAATAACGGACAACCAACAGATTGTACTTAAACCAAACCATTTGTAAATACTAGTTGTAAGTCATATTTACAAGAAATGCTTCTCAATTGTGTTTCAAAAGACCACAAAAACAGCCCAACAGACTGATGTATGTCCAAGAAACGAAAATGCACTCAATTCACTAGCTTTGACTAGCAGAACACCAAAAAACGCTCTGCATATCTTCATTCATAAAATTGCACAGAACAAAGTATCCTTGTATGTATTATGTCCATATTTTAATTCCCTGGGGATACAAAATCACCAAGGAAGAAATATGCTTGTAAATCTAACCTATTTAGATATTCCCTTTAGGGGAAGCCGACTAATCCAAACGTATACAAAGTTGGCCAACACAAATCTCCAAATTTGCTAAGATCAGGCATCTTATAGCTCACTAATCTAGGGTGACCTAGTTCTAGGACACCCCCGCGCCGCACGGCCACCAGCTGCTGCGTGTACCTCCCCTTCTATTGTGCCTCGCTGCCCGACTGCCGCCTCGTGACCACGCCCCCTCCTTCGAGCGGCGTGGTCCGTGCTCGGCGCTTCTCACCCTGGTGTATTTACTGTTCTGAATTGTATTTTTTGTCCTGCCTATTGTTTTTTCCCGCTGTATTGCCTGTTTTTTCTGCCTGTTGCCGCCCTCCGTCTTCCCTCCCCGCTCCCCGCTTCCCGCCACCACCGCTGACCCCGCCTCTTTTTTCCTTCTGTACCCTCCCCGCTCCCGCCTCCCAGCTGCTCCGCCCACCCGCGCACTTCGCCATATATGGCGACCGTGCGAACGCGCAGCGGGCGCGCCGAAGGCGCGCCAAAGGTAAGCCCGTCTACGCCCGTCCGCGCCTGGACCGCGCCCAGTGCCAGGACCCCTGGCCCTCGAGGACCCCGACCGACCCGCCTGACATACACCGCCGCCACCCTCATCGCACTCAACACCGGCCGAGTCCCGGGATGCTACCGAGCCACCCCACGACGCGTCCACGGACCCTTCAGCTGCAACACCTGCAAGTTCACCTGCATCCGGACCTGCCCGACACCAGCACCTGTCAAGCCGAACACCAGCAGCAACCACCTCAAGTGCATCCTGCTCAACAACTGCTCCGTCCACAGACACGCCATCGAACTCTGGAACCTCCTAGACGCCACAGCCCCTGACGTTGCCTTCATCACGGAGACCTGGATGAACACCTCCTCAGCGCCCGACATCGCCATCGCCATCCCAGAAGGCTACAAGATCACCCGGAGGGACCGCAACGCCAACCAGGTGGGAGGAGGCATCGCCATCATCCACAGGAACACCATCCGCATCACGACCAGCACCGACAACACCCCACCCTCCGCCGAACACCTGCATTTCCAGATCCACACCGACCCGAAGACCACCCTCAGAGGCACCCTGATCTACCGACCTCCGGGACCACGCACTCAATTCAGCGAGGACATCGCCGACTTCTTCAGCCCGCACGCCCTCCCCTCCGCTGACTACATCCTCCTGGGGGACTTCAACTTCCACCTGGAGAACAACAACGACTGCAACACCAGCACCCTGCTCGACAACCTCGCCAACCTTGGACTCAAGCAGCTGGTGTCCACCCCCACCCACCTCGCCGGACACACACTCGATGCCATCTTCTCATCCAGCAGAGACATCGCCTTCAGCCACGCCACAGAACTCCACTGGACGGACCACAGATGCATCCACTTCACCTTCAGAAGAACGACGATCCACCACCACCAGCAACAGGTTGCCCGAAGAAGCTGGAACAAGATCACAGCCAACCAGCTCGCCGCTTCCCTGAGCCAGCACCCTCCGGCCAGCTCAGCGAACCCCAGCCAGGCCGCCGACAACCTCTCGAAGTGGATCAGCAAATGCGCAGACGAACTCGCCCCTCTGAGGATCCCGCCCAGCAGACCCGGCAGTAAGAGAGCCCCATGGTTCACCAAGGAACTCAAGAGCTCCAAGAAGAACTGCCGAGCCCTCGAGAAAGCCTGGAGAAAGGAACCCACGCCGGACAACAGGACCACCCTCAAGCTCGCCACCCGGAAACACCACCAACTGATCCGCACCGCCAAGAAAACGGCTTTCAAGAACCGACTGGACAACAACGCACACAACTGCAAGGAACTCTTCAACATTGTGAAAGAGCTCTCCAACCCCAACGCCGGAAACAACGACATCACCCCATCGCAAGACCTCTGCAACTCCCTCGCCTCCTACTTCCACAACAAGATCGCGGACATACACAACAGCTTCAGCACTCAACCGACGCACGCCACGACCGCAGCAACGCCGCCCACCACCACCCTCCGCGCCTGGACCCCGGTCAACACCGAAGACACCGTCCGCATGATGAACTCCGTCCACTCCGGATATCCGACCGACCCCTGCCCTCACCACGTCTTCAACAAAGCCGACACTGTCATCGCACCCCACCTGCGGGACATTATCAACACCTCATTCGACACCGCCACCTTCCCCGAGAGCTGGAAGCACGCCGAACTCAGCGCTCTACTCAAGAAACCTACAGCAGACCCCACCGAACTCAAGAATTACCGCCCCATCTCTCTACTCCCGTTTCCAGCCAAAGTCATCGAGAAGACCGTCAACAAGCAGCTGGCCGCCTTCCTCGAGACGAATGGATCCCTCGACCCATCGCAGTCCGGATTCCGTGCCAACCACAGCACCGAGACCGCCCTCATCGCCGCCACCGACGACATCTGAGCCCTGATGGACAACGGAGAAACAGCGGCCCTCATCCTCCTAGACCTCTCCGCGGCTTTCGACACAGTCTGCCACCGCACCCTAGTGCAGCGCCTCAGCAACGTCGGAATCCAGGAGAAGGCACTGGAATGGATCGTCTCCTTCCTCGACGGAAGAACACAGAGAGTCCGCCTACCACCGTACAAGTCAGAGGCCACCGAAGTCATCTGCGGCGTCCCTCAAGGATCCTCGCTGAGCCCCACCCTCTTCAACGTCTACATGAGCCCCCTCGCGGCCATCGCACGCCAACACAACCTCAACATCATCTCCTACGCTGATGACACTCAGCTGATCCTCTCCCTCACCAACGACCCAGCCACCGCCAGAACCCTCCTCCACGAAGGGATGAAAGAGGTAGCCGAATGGATGACGACGAGCCGCCTGAAACTGAACTCAGACAAGACGGAAGTCCTCATCCTGGGCTCCTTGCCCTCCGCCTGGGATGACTCCTGGTGGCCCCCCGCCCTGGGCACCGCACCCAAACCGACGAACCACGCACGCAACCTGGGCTTCATCCTGGACTCCTCCCTCTCCATGACCAGGCAAGTCAACGCCGTCTCCTCGTCGTGCTTCAACATCCTGCGCATGCTTCGGAAGATCTTCTGGTGGATCCCCACGGAGACCAGGAAGACCGTCACCCAGGCCCTCGTCACCAGCCGACTGGACTACGGCAACGCACTCTACGCCGGAACCACCGCCAAGATCCAGAAGAGACTCCAGCGCATCCAGAACGCCTCAGCCAGACTCATCCTCGACATCCCACGGAACAGCCACATCTCCGGACACCTGAGAGACCTGCACTGGCTCCCCGTCAACAAAAGAATCACCTTCCGGCTCCTCACCCACGCACACAAAGCCCTACACGATCAAGGCCCGAGCTACCTCAACAACCGAATCAACTTCTACGCTCCCAAACGCCACCTCCGATCTGCCAGCCACGCCCTCGCCGCCGTCCCACGCATCCGTAGAGCCACTACAGGAGGAAGGTCCTTCTCCTACCTGGCCGCCAAGACCTGGAACTCCCTCCCGGCCGACCTGCGCCTGACCCAAGACCACCTCTCCTTCAGGAAGAAGCTCAAGACCTGCCTGTTCGAGCAGTAGCGGCACCCCCCCCCCCAAGCGCCTTGAAACCCTACGGGTAGGTAGTGCGCTCTATAAATGTCTTTGATTGATTGATTGAATCTAGCTTCAAACTTCAAGGGGCAATCTCTATCGATACAATCGTAAATATACAAGACCCTCGGTTTTTGAAAATTGCAATCTTCAAATAAAACTAAGGACCAAACAAACTAAGCAAAGAACCACAGAACCAAAGAACAAAGGACTGGGAGCGACCCATTTATACTTAACTCTTACTTTTACTAATCAAAAAGGTTATCCAAATTCTAACTGTCAAGTTCTACATGACCTAACGGTCGCTTTGTTTTTGTTTTTAATACTCACGCCAAAAAGGGTTCTCAGTCAGGAGTGACATCATGTGGAGGATCAAAATCAGGAAGAGCAGAAATACACTGGGCTGCAGAGACGAAGAATCCCCAGAATCACTGTGCACAGTGTACCTTCTTAGTAGAATCCTGTCTTGTCTTCCTCAGTAGCTTTCTGTCTCCTGACAAGATCACTCCCACAGAAAGTCACTTCTCTGATGAAGCCCGCGTTGGTCGCGCCATCTGAAGAACTGAAATCTTCATTCTCAGGGGTCTCACTAATACAAAAGAACTTGGCACAGAAGCTGAAATATCAAAAGACATCTTTATTAAATTTAATAGGTGAGGCCACGTCACACAGAAGCTGCAGCAACCGAATGAGGTGGTCTAAAAAGTACAAAACACAGAGGCCTTTTATATGTTCAGAATTACAAACTCAGCATCAAAGAAAGGGGCAGTCCTAGCTTCTGCAAGCATACAAAATACCTAATATGGACATACAAGATCTGCAAAATATTAGCCAATAGAAAAACATCATGTAACCAGAATGTTCCCCTTACGTCGTGTTTCTGCCCAACCCATAAGTCAATCAATTACAGCACGTATAAGTCAATCAGTAATGGCAGAACATGTCTGTATGCAGTTAGGCCAGCTAGTGTCTGAGATTGCTTTCAAAGCAAGAACAGAGGGGGGGGTTTCTACACGTTGCAGTCCAAAGGGCAGAAATACTTCATGAATAGAGCAGACTGTGTAAAGGCAGCACAAATTGATGACAAATGTAAGATGAAGTCAAAATAAAGAACCTCAGTTGCAGGGGCCTCGCCCATTGCCGGCCTCAACAGACTCAAATAGATTGAGTGTAGGCACCATGAGGAGAAGTCAGGACATTGGAGCTAAGCAGCAGGGTCCATCTGTTACCAATCCAGCCCACCAAAACACACTTATTGGGTCATACAAGCAACTAGGATTAAGTAAGAACAGCTCCCCTGCAAGAAATCCAGCTACAATAGTTTACATGACTAAGGTTCCCAACCTAAGTAGTAATTCTGGCTATGAAAGTATTGCGGCCTTCCACAACAAAGCGATACATTGGCTACGGCATGTGAGGGGCTGTAGGTCTATCATCAGGGAGGATATGGTAAGGGTAAAAAGGGTTTCCCTATTCAGTTCCCGGACAGATTGTATCGAGCTACAGCTATCCAATGCAGAATTGGCAGAGAATCTAGTGGCCTTGGAATATCACACCTCACCCCCTAAGCATTCAGATATCCAAATTAGGCGTCTGCCTCTCTGGTCTACAGACAGGGAGCAGAACGAATCAGACCTCAATACTATTGATTGACTGGATGGAACCCACCAGCGGCCCCATTTACCAGAAATACAAGAGGGGCGGAAGGAGAGAATCCACCAAGTGTGGTTAGTGCAGAGCTAAGCCCCCGTAGGGGGGATGGGAAGGGTGGGAACAAGCGTGATACTGTAGTTGCTCCAGCAGTAAAACTGAGGGTGATACAACTACTCTCATGGAACATAGCAGGACTACAAAAAAAACTAGCCATACCTGAATGGAACGACCTCATTGATAAGTTCGACGTCTGCTTGTTTCAGGAGACCTGGAGTGCGCTCCCTATATCCAAATCTGGGTACTCCACCTTCTACACTCCCGCAACAAGTTCTGGGAAGGGTCGTCCAGGAGGGGGCCTCCATATTTGGATTAAGATTGCACTAAATTGGGCCATTATTACCCATAATTTCTTGACAGAGGATATTTTACATCTTACAATTAAGGATCATCACAATGGCAACACGGTAGACCTATACAATGTTTATGCAAGAGGATCTGCAGGGGCCCAAATGTCCACCACAATAGCAGCCCTAGAATCAGAAATAGCTAATAGCCCCCCACTCTCCAAAATCATTGTGGCAGGAGATCTAAACTGTACCTTTGAACCCCTAAGTGGGGAAGATTTCCTATGAATCTCGGAGGAAGACATTAAATGGTCCATACCTACTCTGACGCTGGCGCCTATTAAAAAATGGTCCCCCAGGGCAATTCAAATCAATGCCCTAACTCTAGAACACAACTTGAGAGCTGTAAATGGTAGGACAGGTTCTGACCCAGATGGGGCCAATACTTTTAATAGGCTTAGTGGTCCGTCACGTATAGATTATATTCTGTTGGACACTCGTCTCTGGGGAAACTTACTTGATATGGAGGTAATATCGTCCCAGGACAGTGACCATAACCCCTTGTGCATGAAACTAAAGTGGGGAATGATTAATGGAAATACAACTAAGGCCCCGTTAAAGCAAACCAAGGAGGTTATGCCCTCGAATTGTAACCGCCGGTTGAAGGGGAACAGGGTTAAACGCCAGGAAGGAAATTTAAACAAGATCAGTGAGCATATAGCGCTGAAGATTGTTGAGTTGGAACAAATCAAGGGGGCTACAGAAAATCTTCAGGGCCATTCCTTCGCCAAATTTTACAATAACACAATTGAGAGAGTGGGTCAGTGTTTCATTATTGAGGGCAACAGTACACAGAAACATATTCTAGCAAGATCAAGCAACCCTTGGTACACAGACCAATGTTGGGGAAAGAGGAAGGCGCTCACCACAGCTCTACTTAAACAAGCATTTGCAATGCAGTAGGTCTCGCAGCATTAAAGTTTGAGTTACTGGCATTGTAAATGACAATGCTTTGCATTAATTTTTTTTCTTCAATTTGCAATTGGTATATAAACATTGTTTGTGAATGGTTAGCTGTTGCTTATGCTAAGCAAAGTTGGCAGTAATATAGAGTGCTAGTCTTACTTGCACAGCCACCATCTATTTCGCCATCAAGTGCCACATTGCAACATACCAATAAGTAATCTGTGATCATTGAAAGGGTGATACAGATTGTCTCCCTGTATCTCGCGGGCATAGCGAAGTTCTATGAGTAAAGTCAGCTACTGAACAACAACAGTGTAAACATTCGGGGTCAACCGCCAGGCGGTAGGAGATGATTTTTACAGACTCTGAGATTTTATGCCCTGTCAGCATCCATCCATCCATGCATTCACAAACATTAACCAGTGCATTCAGTTATTCAACCATTTACACGTGCTCACACACCCAGTAATTATGTACGTACTCAGTCACTCGTTCATCCATGCATCCTCTCAACCACTGTCCCTCACAATGATCCATTCACACGCAAAAAGTCCTCCATCCACAAAGAAATACACATTAACACCGCTCGAATTTGACATGCTAATCAGTATAACATATGAAACTTGTGCTTCTCATAGGCTGATTTACAAGGTCGAGCAGTACATTGTGAAAGCATTTGTCGTTACGTGCAAAGCTAATGAGAATCGATGAGACACCATAATGGCTCGCCATTATGGTGTCTCTTCGATTCTCATTAGCTTTGCACGTCGATGAGACACCATAATGGCTCGCCATTATGATGTCTCATCGATTCTCATTAGCTTTGCACGTAACGACAAATGCTTTCACAATGTACTGCTCAACATTTTAAATCAGCCTATGAGAAGCGCAAGTTTCATATGTTATACTGATTAGCATGTCAAATTCGATTATTTCACTTACTATAACCCATCACAGAAATATATCGTGCACATGGTGAACACAGGAATTAACTTTAGTTATTATTTAGTTTTAATTGTTTATAATCATGCATAGTATATGTTCAAAGACAATGAGTTTTGAAATCATCAAGTAGAGAGGACACAAAAAAAGTTATCAGCTCTATTAATTGTTGTATTCAGCATATAGCAGTATAATGAGTGTACATTTGTATATCATTTATTCTAGAGGTAAAATATTAGAACGTTTTATTGTTTTTTGCAGATTTCCCTGATGAAGGCATGTTATTGCCGAAATGCATTGGAATGAAATGGAATGTTAACATGAAAATTATGGAATGATGACTATCGAAGTCCACTTTAGATCATTAGAAATCTTGTTTAGTCGTGAAATTGAAGAAGACTATATGAAATTGATAAATGAAGTATGATTAAAATACTTTAAAGACACACCCCGCAGTGTTGTATGCCTAATTTTGAAGAAATCTCCCAGCAGATATTTCGCACACCTCTGTGCCCCAGGAGACACTCACACTGGGCCCGATTCACAGAATGAACTTAAGACTCAATCCTAAACTTACTACTATTTGCCATTCACAGAATGCACTTACTACTTTTGGCATTCACAGAATGAACTTAGTACTTTTGGTATTCACAGAAGTTAGGATTTTGTCTTAGGTTTGTCTTAAGACAAACTTAAGACAGACTTAAGACAGACTTAAGTTAGGATTTTGTCTTAAGTCTGTCTTAAGTTTGTCTTAAGTCTATCTTAAGTCTATCTTAAGTTTGTCTTAAGACAAACTTAAGACAAAATCCTAACTTCTGTATATACCAAAAGTAGTAAGTTCATTTTGTGAATACCAAAATAGTAGTAAGTTTAGTACTGACTCTTAAGTTCATTCTGTGAATCGGGCCCACTGTTTGTGTATGTGCAACCCTAATTGATTACAGTATTTACTCCAGCGCAGGGAGTACACCTGAGGAGCACGAACTAACTTACATCAAGTCTCTCAAATAAACAGTAGTGCGCAGTCACATCAAAGAATTCAAAATGCTTCTTAACCACAAGTGAGTATCAGGAGCAATCTTAACCCCATGCATGCTCATGGCGGAGCCGCTCCGTCATGAGCCGCGGTTGCGCTGTGCTCATGACGGAGTGGTTCCGTCATGGCCCTGCCGCCGCGCCTGCGCGGCGCTGATTTCGTGCCTGTGCGGCGCGTTCTATTGAGCGGGCGGGGCCATGACGGAACCGCTCCGTCATGAGCACAGCGCAACCGCGGCTCGTGACGGAGCGGCTCCGTCACGAGCATGCGAGCGCCGCTCGCCCCCCCCCCCCTCCCTAGCGCTGCGGCAGAATTGCCGCCGCAGCGAAGGGGTTAAGGGAACATCGAGAGTCCATGAGCAAACCTATAGCCCCTGCCCTTGTGGTGTATGAAGGGAAAGCATTGTCCTCTGCAGTTTATGGATCTGAGCTGTGGGGGTTTGAGAATACTACTGATTTAGTAAGATCAGAAAATAAGTTTCTGAGAGAGCTGGTCTCACTCCCCGCTTCCACCCCTGTTAAACCCTTGCGCCACGACATGGGTAGGCGTTCATTAAAAGACATAGTTTGTCTCCGCCCTTTACTATTCTGGGTACATCTTAGAAGGACACCGGAATTGGCAAACTATGTGACTGTCCTGGATGAATTAATTAAACTCAACACTGGTAATAAGATCAAGTGGTTGAGTAATCTCAGGCAGCTGGTCTTAAAACTAGGGATGAGTGAAATTTGGGACAGCCAATGCCCACCACCAAAACAAATAATGAAGATATATTGGGACTGGGTACAGGAGGAGGAGCTACGTAGCTGTAAATGGGGGATCCTCACAGAACAATTTCTGGAGCACAAACCTGTTAGGAGGCTCGAACCGTTTTTACAAAAGCCCAGTGATAGATCGCTTTATTTAAAATTGAGGTTCGGGATCCTCCCGGTAAATGAAACCATAGCAGGTTGTAAAAAAGACCGGCTCCCCTACAACATCTTGCCCCGGGTGCTCAGCTCACACTGAGTCTGTGGCCCATTTTTTCCTTGCATGTTCAGCATACAGGGTTGCTAGGAAGACATGGTTAAAACCAATTTGCAAAGAGCTGGGTCTTAAGTGCCACAAGATGGCCCTACGTGTTTTTTACCACCGATGCATCATCCCTGGTAACAGTCTGTGGGGTAGCAAAGTACCTGGGTAGTGCCTGGCAGACACGTTCAAGGCTGGTAAAGCGAACTTCCCCATAGAAGTCTGAGTGCTTTTAGCATTTTATATTTAGATTATGCGTTCTGTTTTATTGTATATATACTTTTTTTAAACTGTATTTATTCATCCGCACTATGGTTGTATGTATAATGGATTGATTGACTTTTTTATTCTATAATGTATAAGGATGTACATACTTTTATGATACATTTTTATCGAATAAAGTACATACAACAAAAAAAAGACAAATATCGCTAGTTGTTGGTAATATGCCCCTAAGTTCCTATGAGGACTATACAGTCCTCTGTCGCTCATGACCCAGAAATGACCCTAACCCAGACAGTGTGTACATGAAAGTCACTAATAGTTCTAAATTTAGTTTTCCTGTTTCAACCTCCACCGACCTGTTCTCCAGTACCTCCAGTACCCGTGGTTCAGCCACCTCACCTGAATCCTGACACGTTATGTTCTCTGGGGGAGGGGGAAGACTTCTATCTGCTGTTTGGGTCATCATTATTTAAGTCTAAAAAGAGGAGAAAGGTCAGGGATTCCATTTATATGTTGAAGAACATTGGATCAAGGATGGAGCCTACTATGAATGAATGAAGGGGAATTTGTAGAGCGCAACTAAGCCCAAAGGCATCAAGGCGCTTGAAAGATGGTACAACTGCTTGCGAAAAGGAGAGGTGCCGGGCTACACGTACGCCTCTACAAAGAGCCAGGTTTTTAATTGCTTACGAAAAAGAGAGAGCGATGTTTGGCCTCTTAGCTCAACTGGAAGCGTGTTCCACAATTTTGGGGCAAGGGAGGAGAACGACCTCCCGCCCCATCTGGCTTTAGCGACTCGGAGGACGGTCAGCAGTTTTTTATTAGCGGAACGTAGGGCTCTGCTAGGGGTATACAGGGATAAAAGAGACCTGATGTCTTCAGCGCCCAGTCCATAAAGGGCACCATAGGTAAGACACAGGATCTTGAAATTGATCCTAGACTGCATTGGGAGCCAGTGCAGGTTTCTCCTGGTTAGGGTGGCAGAGACCCGTCTAGGGGCGTCCGCCACAAACCTGGCCATAGAGTTCTGCCCAATCTGAAGGCGGTGGACCAACTTTTTATTTATGCCTAGATACAGTGCATTGCAATAGTCCAGCCTTGATGCGACGAGGGCCATCGCTGCCTGCTTCCTGGATTCAGGAGAGAGATAGTGGGTGATTTTCCTCAGGGTTCTGATAGCGCCACAGCAAGTGTAGACGTTCTACTAACTTGCCTTTCAAACGAAAGCGTGGGGTCCAGCAGCACACCCAGGTTGCGAGCTGATTGAGAGGGCTGGGGGCAGGCTCCGAGTGTGGGAGGCCACCAGTCACCTGACCAGATGTCCTGTTTGGCCCCAAAAATCAGGACCTCGGTTTTATCAGGAAGTTCTGGATCATCCAACAAGAGACTGCTACCATACAGTTCCTGAAATTAAGAGCGGTGATACTCACCGATTGGGAGAGGGAGACCATAATCTGGGTGTCATCAGCGTATGACAGACCTTCCAACCCGAAGGATCTTACTAGTCTGGCCAAGGGGTCCACATAGATGTTAAAGAGTGTGGGGCTCAAGGATGAGCCTTGAGGGACCCCACACTGTACAGGCTTAACGGGGGAAAGGAAGTCACCCAGTTTGACCCTCTGTTCACGTTGGTTAAGAAAGGAGGTCAGGAGACTCAGTGCAGGGCCACCCACTCCTATTTCCCAGAGGCGGCTGGCCAAGATGGAGGGGGACAGGGTATCAAAAGCAGCTGTCAGGTCGAGCAGGACCAGGATGGTAGTTTGGCCCTGGTCGACCTTAGCGCAGATGTTATTGATGACCACAGTTAAGGTGGACTCAGTGCTGTGTGCCCTCCGGAAGCCATGCTGAGAGGGGTCCAGCAGGCAGGAATTATCCAGGAAGGCACTCAGGTGGTAGTTAAGGTGAGCCTCTAACATCTTGGCAGGGGCAGGGAGCAGGGAAATCGGGCGAAAGTTCTTAAGAATCTCAGGATCCAAAGTGGCCTTTTTTAGCAGGGGCTTAACCACTGCCATTTTCCAGGAAGTGGGGAAAATGCCTTTAGACGTACCTAGGTTCATCACCTCCAGCAGTGGGGGTAGCATGACCTCCCTGCACTCCTTGAGAATCTTAAGCGGACAGGGATCCAAGGGGATCCAGATTTTATTTTGTCCAGGAGCACATTAAGCTGTTCGAATGTAAGGGGAGGGAAATTAGAGAGGCTACTGCAAGAACCCGTAGCCTGACTTCGGCAGCGGGGATTGCGGGGGGAGCCGCGGTCTCTAGGTCTCGATTCAGCAATTCCAATGCGGTGTAGATATCCACTATCTTGGTATGAAAGAAGGTGGAGATCTGGTCGCACAGTTCCTGGGTCCCCACTATGGGATCAGGTATCTAGAGGGTGGCCAGAGAATCTATAATCCTGAAGAGCTCCCTGGGGGAATAGAGAGAGGCCGTCAACTTCGCGAAGTGGGCCTTCTTTTCCCTGATCACTGCCGCCTTGTACTCCTTAAGGAGACTTTTGTGTTTTTCCCTCTCCTTCGGATCCAGTTGAGACCGCCAGCGTCTCTCCTGTTTCCTGCAGCCCTGACTAAGCAGCCTGAGCGTGTTGGAAAACCAGGGAGCTGAGGGTCTCTTTCTGGCAGAGTAGTGTTTTTTAGCAGGGGCCAGAGTATCTCCCTTTATAGTTCCTTTTCAACTCCCATTTTGTACTATAAAAGGGGGGTGACGAGAGGTGATGCAGTGTGAGATCAAGAGAGACGGCCATATGATCTGACCATGAAAGAGGAAGGGGGGAGCCTATTTTTAGCCTTTGGTCGTTAGTAAAAGCCCCGTCCAGAACCCTTTGTTGAAGAGATGTGGGGCTCAAGAGAGTTTTGCCAGCTTTATTTGCTGCAAATAGGTGGCAAAATATGTTCCAAACCATTTCAATATTGTGCCCCGATTAGCTATGTGTTCTTCTAAGATTTTTAGCACTGATGCATGGCTAACACTTTCAAATGCTGCTGACAGGTCAAGAAGAACAAGAAGGCAAGGTTCACCCTTCTCTAAAATGCACATACATCAAGTATTTGTAACACAGCCAGTAGCAAATGCCAATTAGCGGTCATCAAATAAGTTGCTTCCTTTGTGAAGACTTTCATCTGATTTACAAAACAACTTAGCCCGTTGTCCGCGGCGCAAATTCCTCTGTGGTATGGGTGAAATAATGAGTGGGCGTGGTTCAGACGGTCCCCGACCGTCCTCTGCACACGCCCACCGTGACGTCGGACGGCCTGGGGCTGTCTGACACATCGAACAGGTTAAATCATAAAGGGAAGGTTAGAGATGGGGCGGATTTGGTTTATGTCTTCAGGATTTGAATCAGGCTTTGTGTTAAAAGGGGCATCTAAAACAATTGTGACACAGTCGGAGACTACTCTTTGTCATAGAGAAGTTAATCATATTCTTTAGATAAGGAATGTGGGAGAAACTTATGCCTTTTACTATTTTTGCCCAGAATAGGGTCAGCAAAATTATTTGAACATGGGATGCCAGCAACTGTGTTAAAAAATATCAGTTTAACTCACTCAGGTTGACCATTCTTCTGAAGATTTTCAGGTTATTTTTTTCGTTAGGTAAACCTGAAGTTGCTGTCGAACATCTCTGCTGTGAAAGTTTAGAGATATCCTTCTTTTATTTCCCTGTACGCACTCTGCGTGCCGGTTATCAGGAGGTGCCTGTCTCCTATTGCTAATTTTATGCCATATTTTAAAGGCTCATACCTTTTAAGACATTGGTTTTATGTGCTACTTTTCACCCCTGTTTATTTAGTTTGCATTCTTTTACCAGTTTGTTCCTCCACAGGGGAGCCTGTGGCAAGGATTGGGGGTTGCTGGACCCCAGTTACTTTTTAATTTGCCCCAGCTGTTTTCAGTTGCGTTGTTGTTGCACAACTGCATGCTGGTAGTAGGCAAATTGATGAGTACAATTGCTTCAAGTGGAATTCAGGAAAAACAGAGGTACTTCTCTTTGTCAATGATGTCTCCTTCTGGTCCCCCACCCGGTGGCCGCAATTACTCTTCTGACTCCAGTTAAGAAAGTAAGGAATTTACGGGTCATGTTTGACGAAAAACGTTCATTCGAAGGTCAAATTAATTCCATCACCTCAGCATTATTTTATAACTACGGACAATTAGTAAAGATCCCCCATGCTTTCTATTGAATTACAGAAGACTGTAACAACCCTTGTCTTATCGAAAATACACCATTGCAATGCGTTTTATCTGAACATGCAATAAAGACTTCTTAACAAACTCCAGATACTGCAAAATGCAGCAGTGCGTATGCTTCTAGGGATTCCCAGGTTCTAATCAGCTTCTCATGCCTTAGACAAACTGCACTGGTTACCAATCAGAAATCACATTGCCTTCAAGGCCCTTTGCATTGCCTTCAAAGCCCTTAAGATGTGGGTAACTTTAGCAATGATTTACTTGTACATCCCCACTAGGACGCTCCATTCCACTTCGGCTAAAAATTTCACTGTCCCCAAGGTCAGGCGATCCTTTTTGGGTGGCAGAAGTTTTATATCCTATACAGCCAAACTCTGTAGAAGGCAACCACGTAATCTTACATCAATGACCAGTCTCCTGTTTTTTAGAAAAGTTTAAAAAAACCTGGGGTCATATTAGCAAGAACCCTCTTAAAATAAAATGATCACCGTTTTAGCGGCAGGAAACTGCCGCTAAAACGGCGATAATGGGCTTGCTAATATGCGTTATAGAATTCCAATAGAAGCCCATGTTAGATGTGCAGGACATCTAACTCTGGCTTCTATTGGAATTCTATAACGCTTATTAGCAAGCCCATTATCGCCGTTTTAGCGGCAGTTTCCTGCTGCTAAAACAGCGATAATTTTAACGAGGTTCTTGCTAATATGCCCCCTGGTTATTTGTCAACTAGGAAGGACCCTGCTTGCACTGCCAACTTTCCTTCAGAACAGCAGCAGCACCAAGACTCCTTTGGGCATTCGCGCACTTTATAACAATAATAAAAAAACTAATAGAATTCTCTAACTAAGCTCATCAGTTTGTTTGTTGATTTTTTGATGCATATGAGAAAGAAGATAATTTGGAAGAGGTCTGACCAATCACCTGGAATTTGAGAGTCAGTCTCGACAAGGCTTTTTTTTTTAAATTATAAAACAAAGAAAAAAGCCTTTCACATCCATTGGAGTTGAACATGATGGCCTGGGATCATTGTCAAGTGGAAAGATTGATAGTTGTGAAGCAGCAGAGCAATGCTTGTCATGCTTCCTTCCTCAAAGAAGTTACCAAGGGAGATGTGCTTTGAGGCAGAACTGTTTATTCAATTATGAATTCTATCAGATGGTCCACAGCTAATGTGGAATACAGGGGCATATTATTAGGGACGTTTATCTCCGCTTTTTTGGCTTTAAAAGCCAAGAAAGCGGAGATAAAATTATCTCCCTATTACCTAGCTGTCGCTAACACCAGTTAGCGACAGCTAGTAGGAGATAGCGACCATCTTGGGCCCCGCTTTGCATGTCAGTGATATTTATCACTAATGACATGCAAAGTGGGCGTGCCAAGATGTTAGCGACTGGAAACAGTTGCTAACATCGCTATCTCCTATTACCAACTTTTGGAGATATTCGAGCTAAGCGCGAATATCTCCAAAAGCTAACACCTGCCCCTGAGCAGTTCTTAGCCATGTTATCCAATGGTAGGTGGATAACATGGCTAAGAAATTAGCTCGGTAATGCATGAATATTGCTGACTTTTCAGCGATATTCATGCATTTCGGCCGATTTTTATCGCTGAGGAGATAAACGTTGATAATAGCAAGGTTCCTAGGCGATAAAAATCGCTGCAGCTCGGCGGTAAAAATATCGCCGCTAAACTAACATAGCGATAATTATCGCTAGTTGTTGGTAATATGCCCCACAGTGTATTTACCTTAGACGTTTTCACTTCTACACAAAGAAGAGGGTTGTTCAATTTTCCTGTTTTTACAAGTTGTGGAGGATCTGTGAATATCTGGCCCTTCACCACCTCGTTTCACCTCCAGGTCAAGGCGAGAGATACCATAGTCCGGTGAAATGAGGAGATCTAGAATAGGATGAGTTTGTTAGCCACAATTCTTTCAGGAATCACAGTTCTAGATTTATTGAGTCAATCAGATTCTCATTTATTTCAAGACTGTTTGGCTGCAGACCCCCTTTTGTGGATCAAACATCATCACTCTTAGTGATGGCGTCCATGTGAATCAGACCCTAATGAGATTGTCGGGATTAACTGTGCTTCTGTTGGGTTGACGTGTGTGATGTCTATCACTCCAGATGATTGGGATCTAGAAGTAGGCCTTGGTGGGGTTAGGGATTCAACGACACTGTAGCAAAGGATTTACGGGCATTTTCTCAAGCCCCTATCGCCACCAGAACGACACTTTCAGTGACGTTGTTGTGGTGATAGGGGCTTAGCCCTATTCACAAGGCAGTGTTAAGCCACATTAAGTGGCTTAACGCTGCCTTGTGAATAGGGCCCCCTTCACGGTGTTTTTAGCGTGAAAGTGGCGTGCAGTGGGTGTTGCGGTGGGCTTCCACCGTAACACCCATTGAGTTTGACGCTACCTCCTATTCACAAGGGCAGCATAAATAGGAGGTACCGCCAAACTTAAGACAAGGAAAAATCTGGTCTTACGGTGGCAAAATGAGGAGTTTTAGCTTTTTCCATGTGTGCTGCCTTGCAAAATGCCATACTTTGTTTATGTACAGGAAGGTGTCCCTTCCTGTAGACAAATAAACCTTTTTCTAAAAAAGCCGCTTTGCACGAAGCAGCACACATGTAAGTCACAAACTGGCATTTTCGGTTTGTTTATGTGCAGGAAGGGACACCTTACTGTACATAGACAAACCTCCCTGCTTGCAGACACCCTTGCACTCTGGTGCAAGGGTGCCTGCGTTGGCGCTAAATTGTGAAACTTAGCGCCATCGCAGGGGGAAACGCAAGGCTGCACCCTATCCTTGAGAATAGGGTGCAGCCTCACGTTTCCCAAGTGGCGGAGAGGCGTTAAGTCAAGGAGGCTAACACCTCTCACCGCCACTTCATTGAGAATATGGCCCTCAGTTCTTCAATTGCGTTATCAGCGGGCCCTTGAGGTGCTCTTCTGGGGTGTGTTTCTTTTTTTTTTTGTAACTGTGGCGGATGAACCTGAAATTTGTCAATGGGGAACAAGAGGATGAGCAGAGATGTAGGTGAACCTGACTCTGTGTTCGAGTGTAGAGATATCTTTCCTTAACTTACTATAAAGCAGCAGAATGCAGAAGTCCCACGAAGATCCATGAGCGATGGCAGCAAAACATGAAAATCAGAGACATAGCTTCAAGTTAGTGTTTGGGGCGTGACATCCCTCTAATCATTTCTTAGTTGGGTCATGGCCTGGCAGTAACAATTCGATTCACCATCTGCAGCAACAGAGACATCAAGTTTCTGTTGCTGTAGACTAGATAGAGGTGGGTGAGCCGAAAAATTAACAGAGAACGTGCAGCCAGAACAGAGGCAAGGGCCTGTCTTGACTCACATGCATCATTGTTACATTTTGCGATGTCTTAATTGCGAAAATTAAGGAATCGCAATTAAGAAATCGCAAAATGCTATGCATTAAAAAATCGCAATATTTTTTGCGATTCGGTATTTTTCCTTAATTGAGATTCACAATTTGCGAATCGCAATTAAGGAAAACCCTTCCCATTGATTCCTATGGGCCAAAAGGCCCATAGGAATTAATGGGAAGGCATTCACATTTTGCGAATTTCAAATTACGAATCGCAAAATGTGAATGCAATTTCAAGGGTGCAGGGGGGATCCAAAGAACCCCTCTCTGCACCCCTGAAATGTAACTTTAAATGCAATTTTCACACACACATGCCCCAAGGGCATGTTTGTGTGTAAATTGAAACTTTCAAAAATGCAATTTGTGCATATTTGAAAGTTTTCGGTAAATTAGCATGAAGTTCAACTTCATGCTAATTTACCCCTTCCAAATTGCGAATTCGCTATTTAAAAATAATCATGCATTGCATTTAAGAAATCTCAAATTGCGATTTCTTAAATGCAATCGCAATTTTAGAAATCGCAACCATGTCAATTGCATTCGCAAACGGCCGAAAATTGCGATTCGCACCGTTTGCGAATGCAATTGAGTTTGATGCATGTGGGCCAACGGCCACATGCATCATCCCAGCCTTTTGCGAATTCCAAATTGTGAAAAATAGGGAATCGCAATTTGGAATTCGCAAAATGGGATGCATGTATATTTTCGCAAAATATTTGCGATTCGGTAAAAATTGCAATTTTTACCGAATCGCAAATATTATGCGATTTCCAAAGTGCGAATTCGCAATTCCCATTGATTCCTATGGGCCAAAAGGCCCATAGGGATCAATGGGAAGGCTTTAACAAATTGCAATTTTCTTTTTGAAAATCGCAATTTGTTAATGCATTCCAAGGGTGCAGAGGGGGGTCCAAAGGACCCACCCCCTGCACCCCAGAAATGTAATTTGAAGAGCATGTTTCAGACACACATGTCCTAAGGACATGTGTGTCTGAAACATGAAAGTTTAAAAAATGCATTTTTGAGCATTTTCAAAACTTTTCGCAAATTACCACGAGGTTCAACCTCGTGGTAATGTGTACCTCCTAATTGCTAATTCGCAATTACAAAAACAATCATGCATTGCTTTTAAGGAATCGCAAATTTGCGATTCCTTAAAAGCAATCGCATTTTTGGAAATCGCTAAAAATAGCGAATTTCACAAAAATGCATGATGCATCCCAAAAACTTATTTAGGAAGTGCAAACGGCCGAATTTACCGATTCGCACCGTTTGCACTTCCTAAATAGGTTGATGCATGTGGGGGCAAGAGCCCATGCCAGACCCATGAAAATATTTGGCATGTAAATCATGCAACAAACGTCATCTAAAAACATGTTAAAGTCACTTCCAAAATTCCAAAAAGTGTTTTTATCTAACTCACTGAAACATTTCACCTTAGTACTTCAGACTAATATTACTGCATTGAGAGGAATTTATTAAAAGTGATGCTTTTGAAACATGAGCTTAGATCAGTTGTCATGTGTACCCTACACGTGTCAAAAATGTATTATGGATTTGGAGACATTGTAGTCTGTTCCATCTAACACAGGAGGTTTCCATACAGTGCTCTTCCTGTGCTCACAAATGTGAAGGTACTCTTTACGTAATAATGTAGAAAAGGGAGGTACGGCGAAATAACTATTTGTCTAAGATCACACAATTTGTTCAATCAGGGAAGCCGGGATTGTTTGCCGATTTTCTGGATTCACATTGTGCAGTGCAGCCACTAGAAGGGTATAACTATCTCTTTCTGTTTTACATCTAATGTCACTACTTTGTGAATAATTCTTTGCATGTGAGGTTAGAACTTGGGGACAGGCTGAAGCCACATGAAAGCTGTGCTTGTTTTGAGCTTGAGGGTCCACGAAGACCTTAAGATGAGCAAGGCATCTGTTTCAAGAGTGGGTTGAGCTTTCAGTGGCTCGCCCCATCTATAAGGCTGGATCTGGGATGGCAGAGTGACCACAAAGATGAGTGTGTGATATGCAGGCATGGCTGAGGGCACAGATTTGACTGGGCCCCTGCCTGTCAATTATTCCACATTAGTGTGCCAACTCCAAAGCTTAAAGTGGACCCGGTCCTGCAAGGTCTCAGATGCAACAGTAATTTAAAGCTATCTTCAAAATGGGTTCCTTTTGGATCCTAGATTGATGTCCAGGCGAAAACAAAGCTTGCATTCCCAACAACAACTGTGAAAAGTCTTGAGGTAATCCATAACAGCAATCCCATTCCTTTATATATTCATGCAACATATGACTCTTTTATATGAACTGAGTAACCTCTTGGTGTCTGGGTGAGTTCCAGAAGATGGTGAGTGTTAATGACAGGGCATGAGGGAGAGCTCTGGTGATGGATAAATCTGAAAGTTATGCGAACTTCTCACAGTACTGGTCAAGGGGTCCTAGAGGTGTTCTGATTTCATTCCCATGCAGTCCTTGGACTCTGCAGGGCGCACAGAGAGAGCCATATAATATGCCAATTGTAAGTGTGATTAATTGGCAAGTGTGTGTAGGAGGCACACTGCTATCAAAGTATTGACATTTCCAAAGGAAAATAAAGTGCAATGCTTAAAGCAGAGCTGGTTGGTTGTGTTTGGGGAGATGGTGAAATAAGGAGATGGAAAGAAACGTGCAGGAGAAGAGAGTGGTAACACAGTTTGAAGAGAAAAATTGTAGTGTGTGAGATATGCAGATGGAGGATTTCAGAAAGTTGTAGGGAGAAAAAGGAAGTAATCTGAGGCGAAAGTCTAACTTTACGACTTTCGGTATTCACAAAGGGCTAATACTACTACTAAAGTTAGACTTTGGTCTAAGTTTAGACCAAAAGTCTAACTTAGACCAAAATGCTAACTTTACTACTCATAAATGCCCTTTGTGAATATTGTGAGTCGTAAAGTTAGACTTTCATCTCAGATTTCTTCTGTGAGTCGGGCCCTACGTTTCTAACAGAGTGAGAGATAGCATACAAAAAGTGGTATGAAGTGGAATAAAAGTGATTGAGACATTCTGAAGACCACCCCCCTTCTGCAGAGCTTAGCAATGTTTAATTCAGTCTCATAATTTCAGGATTGAAACATTTTGTATTCCAAATATTCACAACAAAATCGCTGTTACTAATTTATTTGAACCTGCTAACAAGCATTGACAAAGTGAGTGACTAGGTCTGGCATGTTTTTAGATGTATGTACATTGCTTTGTTATATGTCTGGAAGTAATTATATAAAACTCACAGCAAGATACTCAAATGCTGGTCAAGTGGCATGCTTTGTAAAGCACAGGACTTTAGTTTTCTTGTTCTAAGCCACACCCTTAATTCTGTACACCACTCACTCCCTTATAAAGGATTCTTAATCTAATATAAACTATTAACTTTGTAGAGCTCTTAGAACAGCCAGCACACACCTCAGCTGCATCTGCAACAGGGTCCAAAAGAACACCAGCTCACAAACATCCATGTGTTTTCATATTTTCTGAAAATTGATTCTGAGTGTATTTGGAGCAATCTGATGTCAAAGAATTCCATAACTTGGGGGCCAGATACTTAAACCAACAGCCTCCCCATCTTACTCTGTGGATTTTAAGTTACCTTTACCAGTGCATTCACTGTAAATGTAAATTGATACTTTTATAGCGCACTACTCACCCACAAGGGTCTCAAGGCGCTTGTACGAATACCGCTGTGGAACCCATCCTGGCTATCCCTGTGAGGCGTCCACTCCTGGGCACCCCCAAGGGGGAGGCTAGGCATCTTTAGCGTTGTGGGGGCCGTTGTGGAGCTTAAGCAAGCTATTGCCCAGAGTTGCAGAGTGAGACTCCATGATTGGAATAGGCACCGAGGCGAGAATTATCAGGTCCGTGGAATTTTGAGCCAAAGACCCGTCGAGGCGGGGAATTGAACCCTGGTCCCGGGCTAGACCTCTGCATCAGGGTCTGCCGCTCTAACCATTGAGCCACACTTCTCCACTATGCCTTCAGGGGTATAGGGTTCAATAAGAGCCTGTGGTAGGTGGGGGCCTTTGTTGTGGTAAATCCTATCAATGATATAAAGGGCACTGAACTGCACCAGATGTTCAATCAGGAGCTAGGGAAGGCCTGCCAGTGCCCCTGTTGCTGACTGATGCCTCAGGATATTAAGGAGGAGGCGGGCTGCTGCATTTTGAATGACCAGTATGTAGTATTCTGTGTTTGTGCCTTTATGGCACTGGTAGTTGGAACCCTGAGTGTTGGGAGTTCTGAGGCTGGGAGTGGAATGCTGACAGTTTGTCAGTTGGATGCTGCACTATGTTCCTGTCGCTGTGCTGCTCTTGAGCCGAAAAAACCTTTTCACAAGCTTCCTGTGTCTACGGCCATTCATTGACACTACAGAAATGATGGCGACGATGCTCAAGAGCATGAAACGGACCTGCAGTCTCACCTCGTAAATTTTCCTGTCTCGAGAGAGAAGGTCGGAGTGTCTCAGCGCCGGCGAGGAGGAGGAATCGCGGTTTGGGCGAAGAGCTGAACTCCACGGAAGGAATCTGTCCTGAGCGGAGCGCACGACGACGGACACTGCCAGATAAGTGTTCCGTTTTGTTTTCTCGCACTGCGCGTCCATCTGGGGGCGGAGAGCTGCTGCGCAACGGTCGTGGTTGGCGCTGAGTGGAGCGTGTGGTTGGCAGCGTTAGCCACGTTGCTTACGACCTGTCGGACATTTCGTCAATGACGTCTGTGGTTGGCTACGCGGGACCACGCACGCAGCGGCCATTTTGACTAAACAATTAAGACGTGATTGGCAAACCTTTTTCTTTCACGATTAAACTACAAGTACTGTTGTGCGCTACACGCTGTGGGGCAAGGATCAATTAAAAAACGCTCTCCTCCATAACGCTCTGCTGTTACTCGAACAGTGGGTAGAATCTAAAGGAAATCAATAAAAGTAAAACGAGTACTTACTGCTGCATTCAGTTTTGCTACACTACTAGCCAGCAACCAGTGTATTTTCCCAAGCCATCTGGTTCTCAGAACGTTCATAGGAAAACATTGTTTTTCCAATTGGCACAGCGACATCACAAAACGTTTTTTTTTTTTTCCCTTTTCACCCAAATTTCTTTTTCTCGCAATGCAGTCAGTTTCGCCTCCACCTCCTTTCCTGGAGACACCAGGGAATCCACCGATAATTTGGAGGAAGTGGTTTGACGCTTTCGAGACCTATCTAGGTGCCATAGGCGCTTCCAGATATCGCGCTGAAAGGAAGAAGTGTCTTTTGTTGCATTCTTTGGGTTTCGAAGGTAGGGAAATCTTTAAACACTTACCTCCTATTGCGAGAAACAACGAAGATGACATCGATGAGTATGTTGAGACAAGGATGAAATTGGAATTGAGGTTTGACGTAAAACCAAGTCTCGTTGTGATCAGACATAAGTTTTTCAAAAGGGACCAACTCCCAGGCGAAGATGTGGAAACCTATGTTTCCATTCTGAGACAATTGAGTGCAGAGTGCGAGTTTGAAGGATTCAGAGAACAATTGATTAGGGATCAGTACATCTGCAAGTGCACTGACAAGTCGATCCAACAGAAGTTGCTTACGTTAGGGAATCCTACTCTGGAAGAAATGATCCGCACAGCCAAAAGTATTGAATTATCAAAGAAAGAGGTTAAAGAACTTGAAAGAAGGAACGAAGAGGCAGTCTCCATTGTGAGGTCCAAGGAGAACAGAGAAACCAGAACTAGTCCTGGTCAACAACCTTTTGAGAAGAACTATCCTCACTATCCACAACGCAACGAAAGAAATTTGTTTCCTAGGCGTGACATTTGTTATAGATGTGGGAATCCTTCCCATAATAAGGATAATAAGTTCTGTCCGGCTAGGAGTGCTACTTGTCGCACCTGTGGGAAGTATGGTCATTTTGCAAAAATTTGCCAAAATCCCAGGCAGGGAAATTTGAGTTTTGTCAATTGGTCTCAGAGTCAAGTTAACGCTACTGGGGTAGGAAGTGTTGCAGAATGCTATGAAAACACCAGCAGGGGGCAAGATCCTATTAATACCATTAAAGATGACCTTAGGGATATGGTTGTTGTGGTTCGTGAGGGGGAGAATCTCATTGATGTGCCTACCAAAGTCGACAAAGACATGGTCATAGTTGTGCGTGATGATGGTGTCATTGTTGGAGATCCTTCGGATTGTGTTGACCCTTATGAGAATTTTGGTGTAGGTGATAAAATCATTTCTTTATTAGTAGATTCAGGTGCAAGGGTCACTATGATCACTCAAGAGCTATTTAATGTGACTTGGCCAGGAAGGAAACTAGAACCTCCCGACAGAGCTCCTGTATCCTTTGAGGGGCGCAGAATAGCATTGGATGGGTATTTTGAGGATGTTATTCAGTTCAGGGGGAGGAAGATTTTTGGGAAAATTTATGTGGCTATCAAGGGTCTCAACATTTTGGGTTGGTTCCATGGCGGATTGTTTCGGTTGATCTTAAGACCAGGTGCCAAAGAACAGGTTGGGACGGAAGAGGATGATCTTATTTTAGAGAGCTTAGCTGTTGTAGAAACTGATGACTATGTTGTGGGTTTGGCTACTAAGTTTCCTTCTGTTTTCAGTAAAGGGCTAGGAACTATTAAAGATTTTAAACACGAAATCAGAGTTAAGGAGGGAGACATTCCTGTCAAGCATAAAGTCAGGGGTGTCCCTTTTAGTGTCAGAGAGAGTCTTGAAAAGGAGCTTATGGACTTGTGCAAAAAGGGAATTATCGAACCTATCGAGTCATCGTTGTGGTTGTCTCCCCTTGTTGTTGCTAGGAAAAGGAATGGAGATTTGCGTGTCTGTGTTGACTTACGCAGCCTTAACAGAAACATCTGGGTTGACTCGCACCCTTTACCTAAGATCACCGATTTACTGTCTCTTACCAGGGGTGCTAGATGGTTCACCAAGTTGGATCTAGCATCTGCATATCACCAGGTGGTTTTGAGCGAGTCCTCTAGGCATTTAACTGCTTTCGTTTCGCCTTTTGGCAGCTTCCAATACTGTAGGATGCCATTTGGTCTTGCCTCTGCGGCAGCAGTTTTTCAGAGGTTAATGAGTCAAATGTTCAAGGACACTCCAGGAGTAATCGTTTTCCAAGACGATGTCTTAATTTTTGGGCAAAGCAAAGTGGAACATGATGTTTCTTTAGATCAAGTGTTAGGCATTATGCAAAGTAAAGGTGTTGTCCTTAAGAGAGAGAAATGCGTTTTCCTCAAAGAGAAAATGGAATTTCTTGGTCATGTAGTCTCATACAATGGGGTTGAACCACGTCCAGGTTTAGTAAAGGCCATTGTTGATGCCTCTCCTCTCCTGGATAAATCTGGTTTAAAATCCTTTATAGGTTTGAGTGAGTTTTACTCTAGATTCATCAAAGACTACGCGTCTAGAATTCAACCTTTAACCAACATGCTCAAGAAAAATGTACCTTTTGTGTGGAATGAGAACTGTGATGAAATTTTTCAATGGATCAAGTCTCAACTTGTGAGTGACAGTGTTCTTAGAGCTTTTGACCCCAATAAGGAATGTGTGGTGACTGTTGATGCAAGCGGGTTTGGTCTAGGGGCTGTGCTCACCCAGAAGAATGGTCAGGTTGACAACACCATAGCGTATGCGTCAAGAGTTTTGCGTGGTGCCGAAATGAACTTCTCGGTCATCGAGAAAGAGTTGTTGGCCTGCTGGTGGGCGGTCAGGAAGTTCAATTCTTTTCTCTGGGGCAGTCATTTCACCATACGCACGGATCATAGTCCTTTGGTCTCAATTTTGTCTGGTGAAAAGATTAAGGAGCACACCCCTAGGATTGCCAGATTGTCGACAAAGCTACTTCAGTATGATTTTGACATTGCCTATTTGCCAGGAGCAAAAAATGTCAGGGCAGACTACTTCTCAAGTTTTCCCATCTCTGGTAACGACTCTGAGGTTGAGAGGGAAGACGATCAGGAGGATTGTTTTGTAGCGGCGCTAGACTTAGAGGGCATGTGTGCTGTGAATGAAACTGAATGGAGAGGAGAGTTGGCAAAGGATGTTGTTCTTACTCGTGTCATTGAATTTTTGAAGTCTGGTTGGCCGAGGGAGAAGTATGTCACTGGACCGTTTCAGACGTATGTTAAGGATGCCGATGAGCTCACTGTAGAGGATGGTATCCTTTTGCGATGTGGTAGGCTGATTCCTCCGGAGAGTTTGAGGGAACGGCTTATGGATGGTGCGCATGAAGGTCACTTAGGGAAAACTTTCACCAAACGCAGGTTGCGTGATGTATTTTGGTGGCCACAAATGGATGCGTGTGTGGATTCAATGATTGATGGTTGTCTTATATGCAACTTTTCCGACAAAAGTATTAAAGTGAGGACGCCCCCCTTGGAACCGGTTCAACTTCCAGAAAGAGCATGGGAAAAAATTGGAGTTGACCTAGTCGGTCCTTTTAACCTCTTACCCCCCTCCTCACGATTCGCTATCGTGGCCATTGATTATTATTCTAAATGGCCTGAGGTTCGGTTCATCAATGAGCCTTCCTCGGCAAGTGTCATTCTTTTCCTTAAAGATATTTTTCTCAGAGAGGGTTTTCCTTCATGTGTCATGACCGACAATGGGGTACAATTTGTTAGTTCTGATTTCGAGTGTTTTCTCAGACAATGTGGCGTCTCTCACAAGAAGAGTTCTTTGTATCATCCCCAGGCCAATGGCCTTGTCGAGAGAATGAACCGTGTGTTGAATAACTGTGTGCAGTGGGCCATTGCCAGTAAATGTGTGCTCGAAAATGCTGTTCGCTCCATGCTATGGTTTTACCGTACGACCGCACATTCTTCCACTGGTTTCTCCCCTTTCGAGCTTTTAAGAGGGAGGAAACCGTCGACTAAGATTTGTCCAGGTTGGATGTCCAAGTGGGTCAAGATGAATGTCATAGATGGCATTGATGGCTTTGTGAGGGAAAATGTTATCCGAGCACAGACTAGGCAGAAAAGTCAATTTGATGAGAGGAAAAGGGTGGTGTCTCATAGTTTCTGTGCTGGTGATGTTGTTCGCATTAAGAATCCTGTTCATGTCACCAAAGGCAGGAGTAAATTCTCTGAACCGGTTGTTGTCAACAAGGTGTGTGGCAATGCTGTGCGAGTTAACAACAACCATTGGTGGAAGGTCTGTAAGGTTGTCAAAGTTAAAAATGCTTCCTCTGAAACCACCAACTCTGGCAACAATTGTTGTAAAGATAATTTGTCGCCCACACTTCGCAGGAGTTTGAGAGTACCCAGGATTCCTGCCAGGTTCAGATAGTTCAACTTTTCTTTCCTGCCATGCTATGTTTAGCGGTTACCTTGTTTTGTGTTTTGTCTAGTTTTCTTTCTTTCTTTCGTTTCTCCCTTGCTTCTCAGTCTTCTCTGTATTTTTCTTTGTCCTTTTCTTTTCTTCCTTTTGTTTGCAGAAAAGAGGATAATGTAGTATTCTGTGTTTGTGCCTTTATGGCACTGGTAGTTGGAACCCTGAGTGTTGGGAGTTCTGAGGCTGGGAGTGGAATGCTGACAGTTTGTCAGTTGGATGCTGCACTATGTTCCTGTCGCTGTGCTGCTCTTGAGCCGAATAAACCTTTTCACAAGCTTCCTGTGTCTACGACCATTCATTGACACTACACAGTAGCTTTTTTATTACATGGTAAGGGGAGCCAAAATACAAAACAATCCTGTATTCCAGCGGGGAGATCACCAGTGCCTGCACAATGAGCCTTGTGGGAAGCAGAGGGAGAAGATATAACACTTTCCTAAGCGTTCTGAGTACGCGAGCTCAGCTCGTCATGAGCCACAGTGCTTGTGTGCTCATGACGAGCTGAGCTCGTCACGGCCACACCCGTTACCTTAGAACGCTCAGCACAGCAGGGGAATTATCCCTGTGTGTGAGTGTTCTAACGGTCGTCATGAGCACACGAGCACCGTGGCTCATGACGAGCTGAGCTCGTCATCAGCATGGGAGGGGTTAAAGTGCTAGAGCCTGCAATGATGACCACAGTAACCGGATGATGGTACGGTGTTGCAGGATCATGCCCCTCTCAGAAGCATACATCCAGCCAGTAGCTGAGGATGGGCAAGTAATCACATTGGATGATACATTTTGATGCCTTATGTCTAGCTGACATACTATATGAAGGGGAAAGAACAGGACTATAGCCCATCTATTTTGGACTTAAACGGTTGTGCATTGGCATATTTGACGACATGCACAGTCACCCTAGCTGGCTGATCCATTGTGTGTCCACATGCATGTGTGAAACAAATATACTGACTCAGATAAACCCCACCCAAAGATAACATTTTGACAAAAAACAATGAATTATAATTGGTCCTGATGAAGGTGGTTTTATCTATGTCCCACTGAAACGTGCATTGACCTACCTGCTACAGACGGAAACCCAGTTTGGGACACAAAAATAAAGAAGAAACTGCTGTGATGTAATTGCATACTATAGTAACGAATGCATTGATCTTACTCACTGGATCCCGCATATGTCTTTGAACAGTCACATGTATTATTTGTTGGTGCAGTATGTATGAGAGTGTGGATGAGGCATGTGATGTGGTTGAATTCATGGTTGATGATTGAGTGTGGGGTTATTCTTATCTGTATACGTTGATTGATGCCATGCTGTAATTATTTACTTTTCATGTGTATGATTATTTGTTTATATTGAAATTGCTTTGTCTGTTTTATGTAATCATGTTACAGTAATTGAGATACCAAGCCGTTCATGAAATTAAAATAATGAACCATATTAAGATAGAGATGTAACAGGACTATTCTGCTTATGTGTCTACTTTCAAGTTCTGTGTTAATTTATTATAATGAAAAGAATTTTTCGAAAAAGAGAAAAAAAAAAACTTTTTACAAATAATACATATGGTTATATGAAATATCTTCGTTGAAAAAATATTTTGGGGACATGTTTTTTGCATGATCCTGAGAGGCCAGCTGTTGAAGAGATACAGGTCAGTTTAGAGGTTTGTGCAGTCTCTCATGCCCCCCTCATGCCTAATGTGTGGTTCTTAGACACTTGGGACACAATGCTTCAGCAACTGAAGTCAGCATTACATTATGTGCTCCCTGCTGCAGCATCAGCTTTCTCCTAACTGAATCCCTCGTGTACATGATAAGTATCTCCATGACAGTGGCTTTATATTTTACTGTCGGGTCCTAACAAAATCCAGCTGTGTTCACTTTCACTGGGTTCAAGTCGTCGTGTCTTCAAAGCCTCTATTGATCCTTCCCGTTAGGCTCTGCCAGGACTGTCCCTCATCTGTCCCAGAAGCGTGACAGTGAGTGCTGGCCTGCTGTTTGGGGTGACTCCTTATCTACTCTGAGAATAGCAGCACAAACAGGCACACTTTACTGGCAGTTAATTGGCATCCCAACCATTGGTTCTTACATCACTTCATGTGCTGTCACTCTGAAGTGCTGTTACACGATCTATTACATTGGGGCAGCATATGAACACAATTACTGGAGTCACAGTTGCATGTGTGATCTTAGAATTGGAATGTGCATGCCAGCAACATGTCAAAAGCAGCTTAATTCGAGGTAAAAACTCATAAAAGCATGATTATCAATGTTTACATTTAGTAGAACAGAACCACTTCAATTAATAAGTACTAATTAAAACATACACTTAAGAGAATCGCTTAAAACAGATCTAGGACTATACTAGTTTAAAAGATACTCAGGAACCATTTCATTTAGCATAGTATATAAGCTACTTCAAATACATGATTTAATAAAAACAAGTCCTTTAAAAAGAATTTAAAAAAATGTAAGATCACTAAAAGACAACGGGGAATCTACTCAATCATGTCAGACATTTTTTCCTGAAAGCCCAGGTCCATCCAAGATATTTTGCCACTGCATATAAAATGACGGGTAAAGTGCTTGTGCAAATTACTCTTAAGGCCACTGCACTATCTCGCGTGCCAAGGAGTCTACAGACAGCTTTTAGCCACACCCGTCTCGGGGTGCTATAAGCCATGCACACAAAGAAAAAATGGGCAATGGTCACTTTGTCCGTCGTACATGCCGGACAGAGGATCGAGCTACCAGAAGTCCACCTTCCAGTTAATGATCTTACTGGGAGTGATCCTGCTTGCAGTTGGAAATAAAGCTTTCGATCCCTGGGTTTTGTAATCCCATCCCAATATGGCTCTAACTTGGGGGAAGCTTTACAATCTAGGAAATGACTCTCCATAGAGGAGGGGTCGGCAATGTTCCAGTTGCGATATTCAATCATTTCCCAATATTTTTCTTTTAAAACAGCCTTCAATGGGAATAGAGCTGTATCGGGGTTCTCCCACAACCCTTTCATTCCCATTTCCATAAGGTTTTTAGAGAGGTCTTTTTGCCATACAATCTTGTGGAAGTGGTCCTTCTTAATTACGTCCAGAAAACCTGGGCATAGTGGGCCAGATCAGGTGTTTCTTTCTGTTATGAGCTTCTCTTACAGCAAGCAGTGGCTACGTCACAGTGTCATATCAAAGACATCATCATGTTTGTCATTGCAGAATCTGCTATTTCTTGGGTTTGACTTCTAAGTGCACTAAAGACAGACCCGGGTCACATTGTAGTACTAGGATTCTTCATGAGGTTCAGTAAGGGTGCTTCCCCATCACAGAGATTTCTTGTGGTTCATTGTCTAGCAGGTAGCTATACATGTCCTTCAAAGGTTCTAGTCACTTTTAACGCATTAATATGTGCACAAGGGCAGCAGCTTCAAGCATAGCAGTATCTAGGTCATTTACACACATACATCCAAATATACATACATCTGGGCACATGTATGCACACATACAAGACCCCTTAATATGTGCACATATCCATGCACACACCAAATGCATTCCAGTTGTGCATGAAATTAGTGTCATTTGCTTTCCACTAATTATGCAACATTTGGGGAAGATTATGCAAAATTATGCATCATTATGCAAAATGCAAATCCGTCATTCAGAGCTATACTTTAGTGCCAAATATGTCCTTTTGTCAATTTTTGATGTGGAGACAGACGCATTGAGCGCTAAATAATAGAATGAAAAACACAATTACTGTGAACAAAAACGATTGGTCTTCTGGCTAGTCGCATTGTTCCTACACTCCTGCACATATAATATTGCACAAATGACAGCATAATTGTGGTGTGGCGTAATGTGTAGTTTCAGGAATTTTGCATACCAATCAGAATGACAAATTCTCAAAATGACACAAATTTTAATTTTGCTGGCACAATTTAAATTTCACCCCGGCCTAATGCATGCACATATTTCCCTTACATATAGTAACATGTATTCCACATGAACACTCAAAGTAACCGTCACTCATCCTCACACTAAAGCTCTTCAATTCACATACATTCTCCTTGCATATGCATTCACATCCATATTCTCTATTCATCTAGTCATCCATCTGTCCTTACACATCATGGAGACGATGTAGCCTTACGGCTAGAGCGGTCGACCTTGAAGCCGGGGACCAGGGTTTGAGTCTCAGTAATGATGCTCAACATCCTGTGATTCTAAGCAGATCACGTAATCTCCCCGTGCCTAACAAAAATGAATGTGTCGATCTGTAACGAAACTAGTGCTCAGGTAAAGCGCTCTGATACCTGATATCTTCAGGTCTAGTTTGCACTATATAAAACGCTAAAAAAAACATTAATCAAATCTATATCTATACTACTATTATAAAGAGAGAACTTGCACCTTTTGGCCAGGTAAACTCGGGAACCACAGCACCAATCACAACACCCAATACAGCGTTGGAAAGGGCAGTTGCAGCAGAAGACATAGGCTATACATTTGTACAACATATACATTACGAAGGGCAAACAACATTCCGGAGAAAGTAGTTCCTTGTGGGCGTTGTTCTCAATGTGGGCGGTAACATTGGCAGAGGGGCATGTCCCATTTGCTCGGTTTCAAGCACTCAAGCACACACAAAGCAACAGATTCTGCAACCACACACAAGCACACACACAACACAGCAACTTCACCACTGCAACCACACACAAGCACACACACAGCACAGCTACTTCCTCATGCACGTCCACTTCAGGAGCGATAAACACCATTTTATGCACATAGCCTTGAGAGCATAAACATCGTTTTCCTTGTTATGTTATGTTATTTACATTTTTAATGCGCACAGCTGCTCCAGCGAAGGAGCGTCCTGGCGCAGGGAAAGGTAGACACAACATAACACAAAGTCCAGCAACAAAAAAGCAGAACACTTAAAACAGGGTACATTTAAAACAAGAAGGTTTTCAGGGCCCTGCGAAAGGATATTAGATCATCCATGAGGCGGATTTCCAAGGGGAGCGCATTCCAGAGGGTAGCAGCTTTCACTCGGAAGGAGCGACCCCCCATCCGGCTAAGTCTAAAACGGGGGACAACCACCAAGGATTGTCCAAGGGATCGGAGTGAGCGGGTAGGAACGTAGGGAGAGAGCAGTTTGTTAAGTATCACAGGTGCCGACTCTCGAAGAATTTAAAAAACCAGGCAAAGAGCCTTGAATTGAATTCTCTTGTTTATCGGGAGCCAGTGCAGGGACCGCAGAGTATTAGAGGTGGGGCAGGTCCGGGACAAACCGACCACCGCCCTAGCCGCAGCGTTCTGGACTCGCTGTAAACGAAGGATCTCAGCTTGGTTCGCTCCTAAAAGGAGTGAACTGGCGTAGTCCAGCCGAGAGATAATCATTGCTTGAATGACCAGCTGTCTAGTAGGAGCGTCAAAAAATCTGAGCAGGGGTTTTAGCCCGCGTAATACTCCAAAACAGCAGGCCGCCACTCTCTTCGTGTGAGTCACAAAGCTTAACGTGTGGTCGAGCCATACTCCCAGATTCCTGAGTTCCAGGACGGGGGCCGGCGCTGATCCCATCTCGGGAGGCCACCATCCGTCCCCCCAGTGGTCCGCATCCCTTCCAACGATCATCACCTCCGTTTTTGTTGCGTTCAGCTGGAGACAGTTGTTATTCATCCAGCTGGCCACCTCTCTCAGTCCACTTCGGAACCTGAGGGCATCCTGCTTGGCATCCCCGCTGATCGTAACCGCCAACTGAGTGTCGTCGCGTAGGAGACCATGGTTAGGCCCCATTGCCTGGCGACCTCAGCCAGCGGCTGCACGTACAGGTTAAAAAGCGAGGGACTCAGCGAGGAGCCCTGAGGGACCCCCAGGTCCAAAGGATGGTACTTGGACTGAAAAGGAGGGGTGGCAACGCAGAAGGAGCGATCACTAAGGAAGGAGCGGAACCACTGCAGAGCAGAGCCACAAATGCCAATGTCCTGCAGGCGGTGTAGAAGGATGCGATGGGAAACAGTGTCAAAGGCAGCGCTCAGGTCTAATAAAATAAGCGCTGCCGTTTGACCTGCATCGAGCACAGTCCGCAAATGCTCAACCATTGCCAGAAGGGCCGTCTCAGTGCTGTGGCCAGCACGAAACCCATTCTGCGTGGGATCCAGGACATTAACTTGGGTCATATGCTCCGTGAGGGCCAGATTTACATGGGCCTCCATGACCTTGGCCGGCCAAGGGAGCAAAGATATAGGGCGGTAGTTTTCAGGTCTCAGCGGATCCAAAGATGGTTTTTTTAGGATCGGGGAAACCACCGCTTGCTTCCACTTGGCAGGGACCAGGCCGGAAGTCAGGGAGAGGTTAATCAGAGAACACACAATAGTGCGTCCCTGAAAAGCAGCATCCCTGAAAAGGGCAGATCTTACCGGGTCTGCAGGCGAGCCAGACTTGACTCGCAGGGCCCATTTAGCAAACTCCTCATTAGAAAGAGTGGGAAGGGAGTGCAGCGATGGACAGCTACTGGAGCCGCTCCAGGGAATCACTGGTGGCAGTGTGCTCGGAAACGCCTGATAGATTTTCTTAACTTTGTCCAGAAAGAAAGTGGCCAGGGCTTCGCAGTGGGAGATGGAACTGTCCAACTGCGGGGGAACTCTCTTTGCCATCAGGTCTTTTATGGTTTTAAAGATGGTTTTGGTGGGATTGAGGCTATTTCGGAATTCGGCTGCGTAAAACGCCGCCCGGGCCCTACATATAGCTCGATGGTAGAGCTTAACTGAGGCCAGGTAGATGGATTTCTTATCGGCATCATACGTCTTACGCCACTCCCTTTCTGCCCGTCTACAGGAGGACTTCATGGCACGCAGCGCACTGTCATACCAGGGGCTAGCCTGCCGGGGACTGGACTTACTGGAGATGATAGGTACCAAGGCGTCAAGCGCCCTGGTAATCCAGTTACAGAACCGGTCATAGCCCGAGGTAGCATTCAGCAGAGGACCTAGAGGCTCAGCACCCATAATGCGGTGAAGGTCCTCTAGCCTAAGTTTGTTCCAGTGGCGCCGAGGTATCCGCAAAGGAGGTGGAATAGTGGGATTAGCAGGGAGGGGAAGCCAAGCAGACACCAGATAGTGGTCAGACCATATCACAGGATCAACCGCCACAATCCTGACATCCGAGAGAGTCGTAAAAAACGGATCAAGAGTGTGGCCGGCCACGTGTGTGGGCTGAGAGACAAGCTGGATCAGCTGCAGGGCCTCCAAGTCAGCCAGAAAACCACTAATAGCCAGAGACTCTAACCTATCGAAGTGGAGGTTTAGGTCGCCTAAGATCGAGAAATTAGCGCAACCACTAGCCAATAGGCTCACAGCCTCCTTCAGGAGCATAAACTTAGTTTTCCACAAATGTGCACTAAAAGAAGTCGGCAAATTCGGTAATCACTGCCTCCGTAAGGGTTCCGAGCCAAGATAAACAAAGGGGCGCGGCTTCGACCAGAAAAGTAACAGTAAAATCCAATCGCGTAACACTCTTGCCCGCCCCTTCCACCAAACAACCATCCAATCGCAGCACAAAACCTTCCCACACCGTTTTATACATGCAGCCTTCTGGAGCATAAACATCGTTTTGCTTGATGAGCATAAACATCGTTTATTTCAATATGTGCACAAGAAGAGGTTGGAAAATACGGTACTCACTGTTGGGAATGTACATATGTTCATGTGAGCTGTCACGAGCGCTCAGGTGTGTCTGGTAGCTCGTGACAAGCTCGTGCATTGGGGACACTGTGTTATTCTTTGAATGTGTAGAATGTGGGGAGTTAAGGCTGGGGACTGTTATCTGTATTACTGACTTGGAACTGAAGACGAGAGGGACTGAATAAACTCCGTCTAACTACTACAATCTTCCAGCGTAATTATTGACTTCCCTACACTGGCGACGGGCGGGATTTTCGTTACCTGCATCAGAGGAACTTCAGCGGAACAAGATTTTCATTTGTTTTTTTTTTTTCTTTTTGTTCTGAATTTCACCTCTGCATTGATTGGTTCAGCGCTATCAAGATTTCTATGGAACAGCGCAGGACCACTGCTATTCTTTGGGAAGCAGAAGATTGTTTTTTAAAAGAAATTTAAGGATGATTTACTTACTTTTTTGTGGCATTATTTGAAATCGAGCATTCTTCTGTTACCAGCGTACGCGCGCAAGGGTTCGTACGCGCGCAAGGCTTCACGCATGAGCATTTGAAACAACGTTGATCCAACGCGACGTTTGACGTCATCGCGCAACTTTGGGAGCATTAGAGACAGAGACGATCTTTTCAAGTCTCGCTGATCTCGTTGTACAGAGACGCCAACCCTGAAATAACAACGCAGATGACAACAACGCTCAGAGTCATCGTTTCATCGTGTTTTCCACACAAATTTCCCAGTTTAGTGAGGAAATCTACTGAGGGAAATTTATCCATTGGAAGGTTTTCAGTGACACGCACACTGCGTGTTGTTGCTGTATTTAAATTATTTATTGTGACCTTAAACTTTGAATTTGAATTTAATTTTTATTTATTTATTTTTTTTCTTCACTTATTCTGCATTTAGACTTATTTACGTATAGTGTGCTAATATTTGAATTAATATGTCTGGTATTGTACCTCCTCCTTCATTTCTGTCATCACCTGGTGAACCACCCATGGCTTGGGAGATTTGGGAACCTGTCTTCTTAGCCTATGTGGATGTGTTGGAAGAAGGGGAGTGTGAACCGGAAAGGAAGCTGTCACTGTTAAAACATTGTTTGGGTGGTATAGCTTTGAAAGAGTTCAAAACATTACCAGCACTAGTAAATCCGGGGAATATTAATGTGTATGAATATGCCTCATTACAGTTAAGCTTAAGATATGGAAAGAAAAACAATATTGTCATGGAGAGGTTTATCTTTTATTCTCGGAAGCAACGCACAGATGAACCTGTAGAGGATTTTGTCTCAGCTTTAAGATCTTTGGCTGTTACATGTGATTTCGAGCACATATCTTATGAGCAAGTATTAAGGGACCAGATTTTGATGAGAACTAATAACAAAAAAGTGCAAGAACGTCTTTGGACAACTTCCGATATGTCTCTTAATAATGCCATAGATATTGCGAAGTCCATAGAACATCCAGAGAAGTTTGTCAAGGAGATTAGGGGCAATGATAAAAGTGATGTATTTAGTGTGCCCAAAGATTTGGATAAGTCTACGAAAAGTTTTTCGCAGAGAAATGAATTTTCTTCTAGAAATGATAACAAGTTCAGGAATCAAAAACATGAGAGGAAAACCTCAAAACTATTATGTTTTAGGTGTGGAAGTGATGGACACTTAGCGGATTGTAAGAATTGTCCAGCCTTAGGGAAAACATGTTCAAAATGCTACAAGAAGGGCCATTTTACAAGATTTTGTAGGTCATTACCGGGGAAGATGAATTGTATACATGAATGCTGCGAAGGGTATCAATTGGATGATGAAGAAACATTTCAAGTTAATACTGTTATCAATGTATGTGAGGATGGAGATTGCACTACATTTCCATCTTGTATTATAACTATTGATGATGTGAGTTTGGAAATTTTCGTAGATTCATGTGCATGGTATAGTTTTTCGAGAAAAATTCCTGAATAAGAAGTTACTCGAATCTGATGTATCCCCTGGTGGCTACACAGGTCACAAAATTGATCTAATTGGTTATTTTATTGCAAATATACAATTCTCTGACCGACACATATCTGGAAAAATTTATGTGTCAAGATCTGGGTTATCACTTTTAAGTTGGCCACACCAACACCAATTAGGGATGAAAATTGATCCCAGAGCTAATCCTCCTGTTTATGTTGTGCAACCGTTGAATGTTTCAAGTGTTGCTGGGGATAGTTCACTGCTTGTAGAGAACTTACGTAAATCCTTTCCTAGTGTTTTCAGTGGCACTTTGGGTCGGTATAGAGGATTCGAACATGTCATCAAATTAAATGAGAATGCCATTCCTGTTAGGCATAGAGTAAGGAATGTTCCTCTATCCTATAGAGTCAAACTTAAAGAAATGCTAAAAGAT
Organism: Lissotriton vulgaris; assembly: GCF_964263255.1. Classification (NCBI taxonomy): domain Eukaryota; kingdom Metazoa; phylum Chordata; class Amphibia; order Caudata; family Salamandridae; genus Lissotriton; species Lissotriton vulgaris. Next base: position 28,003 of record NW_028251890.1, on the reverse strand, counting down.
TTATGTGAGAAAAACATAATTGAACCAATAGAGTTGTCACCTTGGGTTTCCCCTATTGTAATTTCGGTTAAATCCACTGGGGAACTCAGATTATGCATTGACCTCCCCAGTGTCAATGGTGCCATTTGGGTGGATTCGCACCCCTTACCCAACCTTCATGAGATGGTTTCGACCCTGGCTGGTGCACAAGTCTTCTCGTGTGTTGATCTAGCCAGTGCTTATCATCAGGTGGTACTAGCTGAGGAGTCTAAGAACATAACTGCATTTATCACGCCTGAGGGTTTATACAGGTTTTGTCGCATGCCTTTTGGATTGGCGAGCGCACCCTCAGTGTTCCAGAGGTTAATGAAGGATACCTTGGAGGGTTTGAGTGGTGCCATAGCATTTCAAGATGACTTTTTGGTGCATGGAAAAGATGACATAGAACATGACAATAATCTAAGGTGTGTGATTGCTGCTTTAGCGGAGAAAGGTCTTACACTACGTCTTGACAAATGCAAATTTAGGCAAAAGGAGGTGGAATACCTAGGGCATACTATTAGTGGAATGGGAATCAAACCAAAGAAAAATCATGTTAAGAGCATCACGAATGCTCCAGTGCCTACATCGAAAGAACAACTTGTGGCTTTTTTAGGTCTTATCGAATTTTATGCTAAGTTTATCCCAAATTTTTCGGTTAAGGTTGACCCGTTCAGGTGTTTATTGAAGAAAAATGCTAAGTTCGTTTAGACTGATGAAATGACAGATGCCTTTCAGTCTTTGAAAATGTTTGTCGTGAATGCTCCGTGTCTTAAACCTTTTGTGGTTGGTGTGAAATGTATCATTATGGTAGATGCTAGTTCTTCTGGTCTGGGTGGAGTACTTCTGCAGAAGGATAGTGAGAAAGAATGGGTTGTTGCCTATGCGTCAAGAGCTTTGAGAGATGCCGAAAAGAATTATTCTGTCATAGAAAGAGAGTTACTGGCTTGTGTTTGGAGAGCTGAGCACTTTAGACCTTTCCTGTGGGGTACGAGATTCTTGATAAAAACGGATCATAAGCCTTTGGTGTATCTCATGGCTCCAGGTGGAGGCAGAACTATGTCGGCGTGTCTTGCAAGATTAGCTGTAAGGTTGCAATCTTTTCAGTACAGTATTGAATATGTTCAGGGTAAGGTGAATGTACATGCTGATTGCATGTCCAGACTGATTTCTGATACGAATCTTCCTGAAGTGGTTAACGAGGAGGAGTGTGAAGTTGCTTTCACTTTTCTTGATGTCAACTTAGTGTGCGGTGAACGATTTTCCTTGCAGGAGGATGTTTGGATGGAAGAGATGAGTAAGGATTTGGAATTATGCAGTGTCAAGAAGTATCTTGTGCATGGTTGGCCGGAACAGAGGAAGTTATCTGGAAATATGATGGGTTTTTTTAAGGTTCAGGAAGAACTTGCTGTGGAAAGTGATTTAATTCTTCGGGGTGACAAGATTGTTCCACCTTTTTCTATTAGAAACACTCTACTTGAAATTGCCCATGAGGGACATTTGGGGATATCTTTCACCAGAAGACGTTTAAAGGAGTCTTTCTGGTGGCCAGGGATTGACTCTTGCGTGGACCATTTTGTGCGTTCCTGTTCTTATTGTTCTAACCGTGACAAAACAGCTGTTGCTTTACGTCCAGAACCTTGCCCCATTGACTTACCTTCAGGTCCTTGGCGGAAACTGGGGATAGACATCATTGGACCTTTTGGTTGCTTACCAAAACAGGAAGCTTTTGGTATTGTACGTATAGACTATTATTCCAAATGGCCGGAGGTCAAGATGGTTAAAGAGGTCACTTCTCGTCAGGTGATAGAGTTTTTAGATGAGATTTTTTGCAGAGAGGGCATTCCTCAGGAAGTTGTGACTGACAATGGTCCGCAGTTCGTGAGCAAGGAAATGGAAGAGTTTTTTGTTAAATGCGGTATCATTCATAGGAAGATTGCAGTTTTCCATCCTGAAGCAAATGGCCAGGTTGAACGGTTCAACCGTGTGATCAAAGAAGCCATACAACTTTCTATCAAGGGTAATTTGAATTGGAGGAATGCATTGCAATCTATGTTGTTAGCTTACAGGACTTCACCCAACTCAGTGACTTTGGTCATTCCTTTTGAGCTTTTAAGAGGGCAGAAGCCTAGCACAAAGCTAGTTCCTTGGTGGCTGAAGAAAAACTTAGCTGGTTTTGAAAATTGTTTGAAGGTAGATTTTGAAGCTGTTCAACACAGGGTTCAGTCGTACAAGGATAAGATGAAACATGACATGGTTAAAAGAATTGGTTCTACGTCCAGTCGTTCTATTAAGGTGCGTGATTCTGTTCGCATTAAAAAGAAAGAGGGTGTGAGTAAAGGTTTTCCTGTTTGGTCAAGTCCAAGGAAAGTTATTAAAGTTTTTAGGAATGCGGTCAGGGTGGATGGTGGTTCTGTGTGGAATTTGAGCAGAGTTTCCTTGTTTAATGGGACTGGCCAATCGGTGGATGATCCCGACAGCAATGTTTTTTTTGATGTTGGGGAACAGAGAGATAATGGGGAACGTTTACATGCTGAATGTAACTCGGACAATGCTAGAGCTATACGTTCTCATCGTTTACCTGTTCGGTTTAATGATTTTGTGATGAACTAATTTTTTTTTTTTGTGTTTGTTTTTTGTTTGTTTTCTTTTTAAGGGGGGAAGGTGTGTTGGGAATGTACATATGTTCATGTGTGCTGTCACGAGCGCTCAGGTGTGTCTGGTAGCTCGTGACAAGCTCGTGCATTGGGGACACTGTGTTGTTCTTTGAATGTGTAGAATGTGGGGAGTTAAGGCTGGGGACTGTTATCTGTATTACTGACTTGGAACTGAAGACGAGAGGGACTGAATAAACTCCGTCTAACTACTACAATCTTCCAGCGTGATTATTGACTTCCCTACACTCACTGCCTCCGCAGGGATCAGAGCCCAGATAAACAAAGGGGCGCGGTTTCGACCAGAAAAGGAACAGTAACATCCAATCGCGCAACACTCGCCCGCACATTCCAAAAAACAACCATCCACACTGTTGGCCACGCCTTCCACAAAACTACCAATGGCGCCACACACACAAACACGCAAGTACTACATTCATTGGCCACGCCTTCCTGCAAACAACCAGTGGCGAAACACACAACACACAAACAACCAATCACGCGAGCAAACACACATGTATCACATTCATTGTAAAGAACAATACGGAAAAACTTCACCCATTGGTCCAAGCATTATTGCTGTCGGGGACACTAACAGGGGGCGGCCAGCAACATAATACACGAGAAATCACAAGCCTCTTTCACATTCTACAACGAGGCATCATCTACGCTCATTAAAAGCCATTACCGGACTCGCGCACTGTTGTTGGAAGGTGCTTCACAGGGGGCGGCCAGGGAAATATTCAGGAACAGAACAAGTCTCATTGCACATTAATTCACGGCGCTTTACTACCGTCTAACGTTCTTGCAAGGGGGAAGCTAAAAAACTTGCTCAGAACACTCCCTGTAAACATTGCTGGCAGGGCCACGAACGCGATAATAAATAAATCAGCACTACTTTCACACAAAAAATACTCAGAGGCCAGGGGAACATTCAAACGCTCAATTCCACAGGCCTCTTTTACATTCCACAACGAGGCCGTATAAAGCTGTTGCAAGGGCCTGCACAGGGGGCAGCCAGGAAAAAAAAAAGCACATTGAACAGGGGGCAGCCAACCAACAGTTACATTTGCAAGGGCCTGCACAGGGGGCAGACAGGGAAAATAAATAGGCACATTCAACAGGGGGCATCCAGGGAAAATACAAAGGCACATACAACAAGGCACATTTACATTTGCAAGGGCCTGCACAGGGGCAGACAGGGAAAATAAATAGGCACATTCAACAGGGGGCATCCAGGGAAAATACAAAGGCACATACAACAAGGCACATTTACATTTGCAAGGGCCTGCACAGGGGGCAGACAGGGAAAATAAATAGGCACATTCAACAGGGGGCAGTACCGAGAAATATTAAAAGCTTCATAATATTTTTTCACACATTACTTTTCTCCCCCGGACAACGTCGGGACGGGCTGCTAGTCATATATACATGAGCAATCCAGCCTCCCACTCACACCATCCAACTGTCCACAGCTCACGCCACTATCCACTTTTCCTTCCAGTTACTCATGTATCAATATAGCCATTCACCCCTCCCAACATAACATGACGTATGTACTTGTAAGGACACGTTCACCCGATTGGGCAACTTGCTGAAACATTAACAAATGTTTATAATCAACTATTCAATCTTAACCATTTTACATTCTCTAAAATGGACACAGCAAATAGGCAAGGGTCATTGCACTGCGGCTGCAGACTGTGCTTTATCCATTATTTGATATGGTAGGCTTCACTGATACTTCCTGAGTTTGACCTGGTCTGTGACTGCAGGAAGCTTTTCGCTACTGCTGTAGTGTCATGGAGGGATGGCTCCACTGCTGTACGGATGTATGACGTTAAAAACGCATACTTTCACAACTCAAACCATTACAACGAAACTTTTACAACGCAGGATCCATTACAACACATGCCATTACAACTCATGCCATTACAACGTAGCTGCTATTACAACGCATGCCATTACAACGTAATTATGGGTACGTTTTTTTTTATATTAATGGGAATGTAATAGTAGTGTAAGTGTTGGATAGTGCATGGATTAAAATTACTATTCTAACTCCAGGGGGGGGCGTAATTGTAGGGTAAGTGTTGGATGGTGTAGGGGTTAAAATTAAATTAAAAACTTACCCATACTTACGTTGTAATGGCAGGTGTTGTAATAGCAGCTGCGTTGTAATGGCATGCGTTGTAATGGCATGTGTTGTAATGGATCCTGCGTTGTAATAGTTTCGGTGTAATGGTAGTGCGTTGTTATAGTTGCGTTGTAAAGGATGTTTCCCCTGCTGTACCTTTTTCGAAGGAGGGAAGATTGTACTTCTATCCATGCTGGATGGAAGCCTGCGCAGCTTGTACCCGGCTTCACCTGAAGTGTGAGAGATGCTGTGGTGTACTTCTGTGAAGATGGGAAGCTTGCCAATGAATGCACATGGTGTATCTGTTCTGTGAGAGAGGGAGGCGTGAACTGCTAAATATCCAACTGTGCTTGTTTGGTGGGGGATGTTTGCACTGCTGATGGTGTGCTGTACCTATTCTGTGAGGAAGGAAAGCTTGTATTCTCATGTTTGGGAAGCTTTAACCACACCCACTGTTGTTTATGTGTCTGTTGGTGCCATGGTGGTGCACCAGGCTACGGGTTCTAACCATGATTGTGAGCACCATCTTGGTTTTTCCGTCTTCTTTGAAGATCTGCTGGAAGGGTTGCCACCGTCTCAGAGAAAAATACTAGAAAGGAAATGGTACTTACACTGTCTGCATTCTTTTACTTTACAATAGCAGTCTGTCTCCGTTTGCTTTGAAATATGTAGGAATAGTCTTGGCAAATCTAAAATACTTTGACGTGTTTTCATCTTCTGGTTGCTGCTGTAAGTACTTGGATGGTTAATGCACCTGCACAAGAGCATTGAAAATAATGTTAGATTTGAAACGTGTAGTTCAATTAAGATAGCTTAGCAGAAGTGTGGAAGGCCCATTTTAAATCACTCTACACAAGGCTTGATGATGGGGAAGGTCAAATTCACAGACCCATACCGTCCCGTTGCACGATATTCGCAGAAACTCCACCGAACTCGCTAAGAGAAGTTTCCGAGGCCCAGGGCATGATTAAACCAGCAAAGGCCGCAGGGCAGGATAAGATCCCTGGTGATCTTTTCCGCTCTGAGCCGACTGTTTGGGCACCTTACCTAGCTTCCCTGTTCAATGCAATTCTCCAAGGTATGGCGATTCCAACAAACTGGGCAGGAGCCGAAATTATACCAATCTTTCTTTAGACGCGGCTCGACTAAAGAAAGGGGTGTGGCCAACATTAACGTGAAAGCACCATATGGGGTGCTTGAAAACATAAAAGAAGTGAAAAAATATAAGAAAAAAAAACATTTGCCCACGTTCGGGCCGCAAACAACAAACTAAAGGCAAGGCCACCACTGCATCAGCATGGCGTGCCCTGCTATGAAAAAAATAACTAAAAGTGGAAGAGGTTGTCCTGCCTGCAACAGCAGGCAAGAGTAACACATAACCAAATAGTGCTTGCAGGCTGTAAGTAAAGCCTAATGAGTAACAACACATGTAACAGGGGGTGTCCTGATGGGAGGATATAAAATGAGACATAGCGGTACTAAAGAGGGACTTCTAAGTATATTGACTAATGAAAAAGCACAGTTTCCAAAGGACAATGACACAAGCCAAATAAAAAAATATGGGTGGGGAGTGGGCGAAGCTTCAAATCCATACTTAAATACAGCATGCCTCGCAGAGCAGCGCATGTGCTGCCCAGGCTCTACCTAAAAATGATGTATTTTGCTCATGAATGCCAGGACTCTGATGCTGATGGCTTGAGGAGACCTGGGAATGACAGCACAACATACAACTCGATGAATAAAGCACTCACTAACTAATTGTGTATATTACAAGGAGATCACGTCCCTCCAAGTCATTATAGACACTGCTTCCAGCCCTGGACTTTTGTCACAACCCAATGCATTCTGGGTGGTGTAGCCTTGTTTGAACACCATTGAACTAATTAGCCTAACACACTTAAAATCAATGATTTGGAGGTTAAAGTTCAGGACTCGAGAGGGTCTCCATAATGACCTGGAGTAAAGTGGTCACCCTAGTGTAGCAGGAACCAGTGCTAGACAACCATGCAGCCCACCCTCAAACTAGGCACGCCGGGAAAACGGATCACTGAAATAATATTGAGGGACAGAATATCGACTTGCAAAAATATCGTTGACAAAATATCGACAGACAGAATATCGAGTTTGTATCTACAAACAGGTAAGTACAAAAATATCGAGTACAAAATATCGTTTACAAAAATATAGTTTAAAAAAATATCGACTTTATTAAAAACAGTGTTAAATTAAATTAATATTAAGATTTATTTACTAAAATATACTTAAAAATACTTAAATTAACTTATAATAATTAAATAATTAATGAAATTAATAAAAAAAAATTACAATCATATTTGTTAAAACATATATATATATAGTAACATAATATAATTAAATAATATACAATATTATTACCGTACGATGGCAGAAGTGTAAAAAATACTATTCCCACTCCAAAGAGTGCAAGCGTAGGGAAAGCGTTGGATAGCGTAGGGGTTAAAATTACTATTCCCACTCCAGTGGGTGCAACAGTAGGGAAAGCGTTGGATAGCGTAGGAGTTAAAATTACTATTCCCACTCCAGTGAGTGCAACAGTAGGGAAAGGGTTGGATAGCGTAGGGGTTAAAATTACTATTCCCACACCAGTGGGTGCTACAGTAGGGAAAGCGTTGGATAGCGTAGGAGTAGAAATTACTATTCCCACTCCAGTGGGTGCAACAGTAGGGAAAGCGTTGGATAGCGTAGGGGTTAAAATTACTATTCCCACTCCAAAGAGTGCAACAGTAGGGAAAGCTTTGGATAGCGTAAGGGTTAAAATTACTATTCCCACTCCAGAGAATACAACATTAGGGAAAGTAAATACTTCATATATTATTTAAAAATTTATAAATGAATATCTATTAATACTTATTTAAAAATAATTAAAAATTGTATACAATATAACAACTAATATATTAAAATTACTAATTAACAATAATTATTTCAATTGATCACCTATTAATACTAATTAATTAAAAAATGTACAATGTATTATTTAATAATGAAAAAGTATTTAACAATTATTTCAAATTAAATAAATATAAATACATTTAAATAATTAATTATTTATAATTTGATTACTTCCCAACCAATTCCCCTATAAACCCACAACCCACTACATAAAATAAATTATTAAAATTTACATAATTAACAATTAATCAATGAAATTTAATTAATTGGCAAATAAATTTTTTATAATTACCCATAAATACTTAATTGATAATTCATTCTAAATAAATACCAAAAAATAATTTTACATATTTAATTAATTATAATTTAATTACTTCCAACCCAATTTCCCTATAAACTCACAATCTGCTAGAGAAAATAAATTAGTAAAATTTACATAATTACCAATTAATCAATTAATTAAAATTAATTACCAATTAAAATGTAATTAATGAACTATTATAAATTAATTAACAATTAATTAAAATAAATACATTAAATATTTAATTAATTATAATTAAATTACTTCCCACCCTATTCCCCTATAAACCCACAACCTGCAACAGAATTAAATTACGCAATAATTAGAAAAACAAAAATCATTAAGAAAAATTAATTATAACATAAATACACACATTTCACACATATTATAACATAAAAATACACTATAAAAATAAATTAGATATTATTAAAAAATCGATATTTTTTACTATCAATCTATACTACTATTATAAAGAGAGAACTTGCACCTTTTGGCCAGGTAAACTCGGGAACCACAGCACCAATCACAACACCCAATACAGCGTTGGAAAGGGCAGTTGCAGCAGAAGGACATAGGCTATACATTTGTACAACATATACATTACGAAGGGCAAACAACATTCCGGAGAAAGTAGTTCCTTGTGGGCGTTGTTCTCATTGTGGGCGGTAACATTGGCGGAGGGGCATGTCCCATTCGCTCGGTTTCAAGCACTCAAGCACACACAAAGCAACAGATTCTGCAACCACACACAAGCACACACACAACACAGCAACTTCACCACTGCAACCACACACAAGCACACACACAACACAGCTACTTCCTCATGCACGTCCACTTCAGGAGCGATAAACACCGTTTTATGCACATAGCCTTGAGAGCATAAACATTGTTTTCCTTCAGGAGCATAAACTTAGTTTTCCACAAATGTGCACTAAAAGAAGTCGGCAAATTCGGTAATCACTGCCTCCGTAAGGGTTCCGAGCCAAGATAAACAAAGGGGCGCGGCTTCGACCAGAAAAGGAACAGTAAAATCCAATCGCGTAACACTCTTGCCCACCCCTTCCACCAAACAACCATCCAATCGCAATACAAAACCTTCCCACACCGTTTTATACATGTAGCCTTCTGGAGCATAAACATCGTTTTGCTTGATGAGCATAAACATCGTTTATTTCAATATGTGCACAAGAAGAGGTTGGAAAATATGGTACTCACTGCCTCTGCAGGGATCAGAGCCCAGATAAACAAAGGGGCGCGGCTTCGGCCAGAAAAGGAACAGTAACATCCAATCGCTCAACACTCGCCCGCGCATTCCAAAAAACAACCATCCCATCACGGCACACTGTTGGCCACGCCTTCCACAAAACTACCAATGGCGCCACACACACAAACAAGCAAGTACTACATTCATTGGCCGCGCCTTCCTGCAAACAACCAATGGCGACACACACATTACACAAACAACCAATCACGCAAGCAAACACACATGTATCACATTCATTGTAAAGAACAATACGGAAAAACTTCACCCATTGGTCCAAGCATTATTGCTGTCGGGGACACTAACAGGGGGTGGCCAGCAACATAATACACGAGAAATCACAAGCCTCTTTCACATTCTACAACGAGGCATCATCTACGCTCATTAAAATCATTACCGGACTCGCGCACTGTTGTTGGAAGGTGCTTCACAGGGGGCGGCCAGGGAAATATTCAGGAAAAGAACAAGTCTCATTGCACGTTAATTCACGGCGCTTTACTACCGTCTAACGTTCTTGCAAGGGGGAAGCTAAAAAACTTGCTCAGAACACTCCCTGTAAACATTGCTGGCAGGGCCACGAACGTGATAATAAATAAATCAGCACTACTTTCACACAAAAAATACTCAGAGGCCAGGGGAACATTCAAACGCTCAATTCCACAAGCTTCTTTTACATTCCACAACGAGGCCGTATAAAGCTGTTGCAAGGGCCTGCACAGGGGGCAGCCAGGAAAAAAAAAAAGCACATTGAACAGGGGGCAACCAACCAACAGTTAAATTTGCAAGGGCCTGCACAGGGGGCAGACAGGGAAAATAAATAGGCACATTCAACAGTGGGCATCCAGGGAAAATACAAAGGCACATACAACAAGGCACATTTACATTTGCAAGGGCCTGCACAGGGGCAGACAGGGAAAATAAATAGGCCCATTCAACAGGGGGCATCCAGGGAAAATACAAAGGCACATACAACAAGGCACATTTACATTTGCAAGGGCCTGCACAGGGGCAGACAGGGAAAATAAATAGGCCCATTCAACAGGGGGCATCCAGGGAAAATACAAAGGCACATACAACAAGGCACATTTACATTTGCAAGGGCCTGCACAGGGGGCAGACAGGGAAAATAAATAGGCACATTCAATAGGGGGCAGTACCGAGAAATATTAAAAGCTTCATAATATTTTTTCACACATTACTTTTCTCCCCCGGACAACGTCGGGACGGGCTGCTAGTATTATATACTTCGATATTTTAACTTTCTATATTTTTAACAGTCGATATTACATCACTTACCTTAAAAACGATAATTTGGTTATCTATATTCTGTCCTGTCGATATTTTGTCCAGTCTATATTTAAAACTCGATATTATGTCCAGTCGATATTTTGGAGTCGATATTATGTCTGTGCACCAGGGAAAACACCCTAAAAGGGGAAATAGTTAGCATTGGCAAAAATAGTACTGTGTCATAGGAAGGCCTGCCACAACCTCATTATATCGTCTTTTGCAGTTGCAGCTGGAAAGTACAAATGTTCTAATATATATTATGTGTACATGTAAATACAGTGTACATTGTATATTTTTATCTATAAACTAAACATTTGTGCCCATCTGCATATTTCTTCTAGGCTGTGAATTCCATTTTTAAAATAATGCACACATCTACAAACAATTCATAATACCCGACATGAAATAAAACACAAGCTGAGGAATGCAAATCTGGCTCTAAAGTGTTATGCACTCCTGTAACCCTTTATATTTGGAACTCTAAACTAATCTTAGTCATGCTGCTCCTGGGATTTATTATATTATAGAACCCATGCCTTGAGACAAGAGAGACATTTTTACTAGCAAGGATCTCAGAGCTTTTTTTTGGTTTTATTAGTGCTCCGAAGCAGGCTCTTGCCTGAAAGAGCACTATATAAAAAATGAAATACCACAATTATAATTTTGAAAAGAACATTTAAAATGTATTTCACCTATTGCATATTACTTGAATCTGTTCCACATATTAAGGGGTAGTTGACCGTATAAGTGCCTCAAAGAAATAACATTTTCAAACAAAGAGCAGGAAAGTTTGCTTGGCACATTCAAAAGGCCAGTTTTGCAAGAAGTAAAACAATAATATTGTATTTAATGATGTAATGATGCAATGCAAGCTCTCAGAAAAGCGAGAAATGACTTGCTATTGCAGTCTTCTGTGTGGTTCCAGTTTCTCCAGTCTCCTTTATAAATGACAATCACATTATTTCACACCTGGTCCTCTGAACCCCTGGAGGTGAAGCTCAGAAAAACAATATGAAAGGTCCTGGCCCGGCCCGATCCCAGAACTCATAACATATTACTGAGACCTAAGACCAATTACCCTTAATAACTTGGCTCCTTCCTATGAGCCCAAAGTAGAATCTATGTTACCAGCTAGTTTCTGGAAAATGAGTTGATGTGATCGATTTTACTCAAAATTTATAAAATGCTTGTCTATCTAGGAGAACGGTGTCCATGTACCAAGACGCGAGCACTATATCCCACCTTAGCAAAGATTAGTAAATAAGTATGTTTTAGTAACTTCCGAAACTTTACCAAACACTTTAACTCAACAGTTGTAGCATTACACTTGTCCAAAGTCTCTCTTGCAGCATAAATCAAAGATGCAAAAAGAATGAGAGAATCTTGTACTGCTGCTGTGTGTATGTAACTGTTCCATTCATGTGTTTGGGAAGCTTTTACTGTTGCTGCCTGTGCTGTTGCTGCAGTTTGTGTGTTACAGTATGAAGCTTGCAATGTTGCTAACTCTTCTGCAGCAACAGGTGAAGCTTGGACTGCTATTCCCACTGCCATTACCCTTCTATCTATCGGAGGGAAGCTTTTCCTGCTGCTTCTCATGCTGTTCATGCATTGTGAATGCACCGACACACAAAGGTCACCAGGCACTCCAAACCAGGGTTCACGTCAAAGGATCAGTTACATGCAAATGGATATCTTTAATAAAGTAAAATAAATAAATAAATATCTCTCACCCAACTCCAGCTCTTCAGTTGACGGGGTTGTCTGAGCAGAGCTCAGGCCGGGCCGCTTCCAGTCGTCGAGCTGCTCCCTGCGTAGTTGCTGTCAAACCGGAAGTTTGGGAGCGTCACATCGTGGGGTGGGACTTCCTCTTTTTGTGGGAAGCCCGGCCCACGGAGAGCAGCGGTGGCGCAGGGCTCCCAGGCGTGAGGGAAGCCCCGCATGTGGTGATGTGGCACAGAAAACACCAGGGGAGTGCAGAGCCTGTAGCAGTGCAGCGAGGCGACGCGAGAAAAGAGCCTGGTGAGTGGAGGGGGGATATGTGTGTGTATGTGTGTGTGTCTGTGTGCATGTGTGTGTGCGTGAGTCCGTGATTGGTGAGGGGGGGTGCATGCGTGGCTGTGTGTGTGCACGTGAGCCTGTGGGGGGGCGTGTGTGCAACTGTGCGTGTGTATGTGTGTGTATTTGTCTCTATGTGCGTGTGTGCGCAATTTCGAAAGTCTGACTTGCTCTGAATGTGGGACAGGGGATGTGCACGGCGCCGGGATGGACGTGCCCGTACAGGTGATAAAATCGCCGAGGGAAAGCGCGTGCCCATCCTCTGTCCTCCATTCCCAGCAAACCAACAACTGGAAGTCTTTCGCTGGACGCAGCGCTACGCGCTGCTAACACCAGCGAGACATAAAAAGGGCTCTCTGCTTTTACCTACCAACTATCGCCTGATTATCTTGATAGATGTAAGCCAAAATATCTTTGCACGTGTCCTACTGGGGCGTCTCCTAAACTGAATGGAGGAACATAACATCCTTACCCACCTTACAACCGGTTTTCGAGCAAGAATATCAACAACTGACCATATCCTAAGGCTACACATGATTCATTGGAAAACTGTTAGTATTGAGGGTGGCAGCCTCTACCTCATATTTGTAGACCTTAAGTCAGCTTTCGATCTGGTACCAAGGGACAAATTCTGGGCAAATCTACTAGATATGGGTGTACCAGAGTATCTTTACCACCAGTTAAATGGTTTACATCAGAGCAACTTTGCCCAAATTAGATTTGGCAAAAACTGCAGACTATCATTTCCCCTGCCTGTCGAGAGAGGGGTCCGGCAAGGTTGTGTGCTGGCCCAAACTCTCTTCTGCCTTTATATTAATGGCCTAAAAGAATCTTTAAATGCAGGAGGTTGGCGAAACGCACTATTCCTGCCCTCATGTTTGCAGATGATACCCTCTTGCTTGCCAAATCCCCTATGGGAATCCAGAGAACCCTGGATAACTTTGGTGTCTTCTGCAAACAGCGGGGATTAGAAATTAACCTAAAAAAAACAAAGTACATGGTTTTCAATGCGGGTAATACCACCCGCCCAAGCCCTTCTCTTAATGGAAGTCCCTTTGAGAGGGTATCCATATTTGAGTACCTGGGAATTACACTGACGGAGAGAATGGATTGGGGAGCCCAAATCAGTAAATCAGGCCTAAAATTATCCCAGACTATGGGGGTATTCTAAAACTATATAGGACATGCACTGATAAATGGGTGAGTCCTTCGGTGGAAATCTACAAGGCCCAGGCTAGGGTGGCTGCACTTTATGGAGCCGTACTAGGGGGTATTGTTCAACTGGCCAGATAGCTCATTCTAAGAATCTATTTGCTAGATAACTCATGGGTTTGCCACCCAGTACACCTTTAATACCCCTACATATGTATCTGGGAATTAGACCCATCGAGTAAGAAGCTGCCCTCAGACCCTTATTATACTGGCGGCACCTGTGGTCCACCCCTGGACTAGCCTCCTACAGAGAAGAACTGATTGATGTCACGAGGTTGCGGGGTGCAGGGAAGTTGCCCTGGTTGTTACACATCAAGAAAACATGTGAGGACTTGGGAGGGGCATTCTGAGACACAATGCAGAATAAATCTCCCAAATAACTCCCAGAAAAACTCTAATGGAGAGCTATAGAGACTATAAACTCACCCAGCTTGAGATCAGATCCTCAGTGGGTAGACTAACGTCTGAGTTCCTGAAAGTTAAATCCATATATATTCTAGAACCAGTGTTGGACGACAGACAGCCGCTCTTGGCTAAGAAGCTTTATTTGCATTTTAGGTATGGAGTCCTTCCGCTGCGTTCATTCACAGAGAAGTGGGAGGGCCATACAAATGCAGAGTGTCCAGAGTGCCTTAACATAGATGAGACTGATGTCTATGTGATATTTTTCTGCCAAGGATACAGGAAGGCCAGGTCCCGATGGCTACTACAACTTTGCAGGAACTTGAGGTTGAGACATTGTCGTAGCGTGTATAGGATTCTAAAGTCTGACACATGTATGCCCATTGTCTTTTCAATTGCACGTTTTTTATTCGCTATGTGGTGCACGAGTAGAGCCATCTTGAATAAGCCTCTAATAGGAATGACAACTGTCCTTGATATGTTTCAACAGATGTTTTTGCATCAATTTCTATTCATGTGGCTGCTATGGAGTAAATTGAATTAATATTAATGTCTAATATGCCTGTCCCGGAATGCAATTCCCCCGAATGCCTGTGGTCTTATTTATGCACTGTGTGATAACTGGAGGCAGATATGCCAGCTGTGTAAATCCCTTTTTTAGGTCTCGTGGCGTTTAACAGCGCGTAAGCGCTGTGTCCGCCAGAGATCTATTGTCGCTGGGTCTGCTTCCCAGGAGACAGGACCTGGCCGCGCGCATGGCGATTGGAGCGGGCCACGCGCTCGTGAACGCGCTCGCTGTGGCCGTCTCCTGTCTCCTGGGAAGCTCCAACACACACGCATGCGCACACACAGAAACACACACACGAGCACCCATGCACGCACACATACATACAGAGACACACTCCCCCACACATACACGCGCACACAAACATGCACACACAGACACACGAGCACACACACGCCTCCGCCCCCCGCCCCCGCCCGGCAGCCTAGCGCTGGATACTGTAAGACGTCGGGCTCTGGCCTGTCACTCAAGGCAACGTGGTAATGACACTAGCGGCCACGGGAAGCCCTCACCTCTAGGTCGGACTGGGTGTCTCGGAGTATTAACGGGATCTGCCTCCTCTCTTCGCGGGTTGGTGGCAGAGCGTGTTTCGATAAAGGTGCGCCTCGGTATGAGCTCTGGGGGCCGTGCCTAACTGTACCAGGGCCTTCCCATCACAGAGGAGGCCCCGCCTCACTGGGCCGACGCCAACAAGCCAAGGGCCTATTACAGTCGCAGGCCGGGAGTACTCTTCCAAACCGAGCTCTGCCCAAATCCTACTCTCGGGTATAACACCGCTCTAGACCTCACAGCTCTCGCGCTCCGGCGGCCTCCAGATCCGAGCCCAGCCCCCACGCCTCCTCGCGGAGCCCTTACTGGTTAGCAGGTGATATTTCAAGAAACAAAAGGCGTGCATTTTTTTTTTATTTATTAACTTTTCTTTGACAACGAAGGCACCAGCACTTTGAACATGTTAAGCTAAAGCGCGGGTGTCGCAATAGCTTTAAAAGTAAAGAAATAAAAAAATCGTTACTTTTACAGCAATCGCGACACCCGCACTTTAGCTTAAGATGTTCAAAGTCTAAGCACGGGTGCCGTCATTATTAAAGATGGTTCTTGTGCAGGGAATAAGACTTTTCCTCTATCTCTCTTGGTTGTCACAGGGACAAGTCATACCCGGCCATCACAACACAATGCTCCTGGCACATGGCGCTCTTATGAGGTTGTGCTGTACACCGCAGTGAATGATTTTCCATTGTGTTATTATGGAGGCGCCTGCTTACAGTGCTCCAACGACAGAATTGGCTTGTATGTGTGTCGGGTGAGATATGCGTGTTTATTTTAGTGCCTAAGAGGGATTACGTAAATACCGTCTTATTCTCTGTATGTATGTTTCTACTCTTAACCTGTTTGTGTGCATTATCATGTATATTCTATTTGTTTACGTGTATGTTTCTTCTTCCTAATTTTTTTTGTCTCTTCTGTGTATTTTCCTTTCTGTTAGTGTTACCAATTCTGTGTATATTTGTGCACATATGTATTAATGTGCATACCTTTTGTGACTGTTTTCTCTTTATTTGTATACTTCTGTTTCTGTGCCAATGCGTTTTTTGTCTGCAAACGCTGTGAGCATTTTGTGTGCATTTAATATTCTGGCGTTTTCCACTGTATGACGGTATTCTGTTTATGGATTTTTGTTTGTTTGCAGTTCGTGTGTATATTGGAGAGCAGTGTGCTTCAGTTTTAAGTATTGCTTCTCCCTCTCTTTGCTTGCACTTCAAGTGGTCAGCTGGGAGAGTGCTTGGGGGAGAAGGGAAACAGTTGATACACGGATATTTCTGTCGCAGAACCACAGACCCCTGCACAGACGAGGCTGGCACTCAGTGCCCTGGTGTCACGGTACTATACAATAAAGCCCCCGCACAGCAGTGCCCTGTGCATGGAACTCGTGGGCACCACGACGGCTACTTACCGGCGTTGCCTGCTTACCAACAACGATGCATTGCCCAGCAGCACATCTACCTCGCTTTGAGGCTGCAGACCCCAACTGAGATCCGAGGGAATATCTGTTGCCTCTTGAACCTAACCAATCCGCCTGCAGCGTCTCGCAGGCTTTTTTTTTCATCATGAAAACGAATCAGTTAAACATTAGTGAAACCCCCAAAAGGCCAATGTGAGGAAAGAATAATATAGCTGTGTTAGTGGTTAAAATGTACGGATGTACCTATCCTTCCTAAAGTCCAACGACAGAAACAAATCCAAGCCACCCAATGTGACTGGCTCAAAAACGTGCACCATCGCCCTCCTCATGCCCCACAGTAAAAAAGATTGCATTGTGTATTTAAATCAAACGTGTTCATTACACCCCCACTTGGGTGTTCCGTACTCAGTATCCTAGAGGTGCACCAACTCCACCTTGCAAGTAATACTTAGAATCGGAAACAACCAGTCGTAGCTGGCATGATGGGGGCGTGGAAGTATGTTGGGGGGGGTCGTGTGTGTTTGCGGTTTGGAAACAGGACGGTAAAGACAATTTAAACAAGAATTTGCAATGCAATAGGTCTCGCATTTTTGAAACTTTGACCTATTGGTATTGTAAATTACAATGCCTTCTATTATTGCAGGTTTTTTTAAACACATAAATAAAAGGGATTGTAATTTCCAATAGCTCCAAGTCCAAGAAATGCAGGATATATTGCATTGTAAATGCTTTTTTTATTGACCATTGACTCTGTGGTTTGCCCACTCTGTCAATTTTTTTTAAATTTATAATTGCAGTACATCTTGCCATTTAGACCGCCTTCTGTTCCTCTTTCCAGGTTTTTATTTTGCTATAAGGCTTTGTATTCCATTTTGGTCTTTTCAGACTTTGTGTGTACCAGTAAAGTAACCGATTAACAATGCTCTGGCTGTCTTCCTCAATCAAGCCTCCACGTTTGCTGCCTGAATGAAGTGATCTCTTTCAAAACATTTCAGTATGTTGTGATCTTTTATATATTTAAACACTGAGAGGATTACGAAAGCGCAATTTAGAACTACTGCGATATTCTTGGTAACTCTTCTGTACTGAGGTGGGCTATCAGGTTTCTTGTCCGCCAATATAAATTGCATTATTAGTTGCTATTTCTTTAACATGAAGGTCTATCTTTGTTGCAGTCTATATATTGTTAACCGAGTGCATGTTCTGGCATTTTACCCCCGAGCTTACCCCGCAAGTTGTGAGCTAAATAAAATCCAGTAATTGGCTGGTGGTCCAGGCACCCTATTTTCTGAGTGCAAAAAATGTGACGTGATAGGGTCAGGTGTATAATTCAATCACCTTTTAATGTTTGAAAGCCTGCAACATTCCATGAGTCGAAATATAAGGAATCTGTCTTGTGTTAGGGTTCTTGTTAGATTCTTTCCATTGTTGGTGTGTTAGGGACAAAGTTTCACGATCAATTGTTGAACTGGGTTCCTCAAGGGGTTAAGTACTTGTTTTGATATTGCACTAAATTCTTCAGCTGGATGTTGACGTCTGTCTAGAGTACAGGCATTGCTCTAATTTAGCACTGTTTTCTGTACTATAGTTTTTTCAGTTATATGGTCCTTCCAAGCCTATACTTGCTGCTCCATAGTGCTTTTAGTAGCAAGTTTTACTGAGTACTGGTACAGCTAACTCATACCTATCGATACTATTACCAAATAAAATGTGACCACTATCTTTACCATCCTTATAAGGGCGGAAGGCTGAGAACCTTGCAACGGTTCGAACTTGTGACCTTCAGGTCACTGCATACAGAGGCGAGCTGTAGTATTCAAACTGGCCTAACCTCAGAAAGAATGACAATATTGCATATGTTGGAGCCCGTCTGCCCAGGCCATAGCACATCGTAGGAACTTCACATGGTATGATGAGCATGCAGGGAGTACGTTTTATTTTAAAATAGTCAACATGAGTGGGTAGTGAAGTGACTACGGAAGCAGTTGGGCAGAGTCTGACAGCGTTTCAAGCAAGAAGCGAGGTACGGTCAGCTGGCAGCACGGAGCAGAGTGACCTGGCAGCAAGGTGGCTAGGTTTGGGAACCCAGCACAGGTTGGAGGTTTGTTATAATGCTCCCGGGTTGTCCCCCCGCACCCCTCGTAGTCGTGCTCGCCGTACTCCCTGCCCTATCACTGCCTCCAGCCCCGTATCCCCCCCCCCCCCCCCCCCCCCTCAAGTGTTTGGAGACGGAGCGGGTAAAAAGCTGCCTCTGCTGCGGGGGTAGTAGAGTCCCGTATGAGCCTTGCAGGATTGCTGGATTGGGGGCCATTTGAGGCTAGTGAAGGCAGGCATTAGGTTGCGGTCCTCTTGACGGTGGTGAAGAAGTGGCCGGAATCAGCAAGTGCGGTTTGCGCCACGAGGGACCAGCGCGCCCATATGCATGTATTTGCTACTATGCATAGGCTCTCTCACAGTTAACTTCCTGAAAATAAAGGACACCTATAATTTGGAGCCATGTTTAGGTGAGATACAACTGGCCCTAGCCAGGAAACCCTATGCACAGTTTAGGAACGGTTCTCTCCCTCTGCGTGCATTTTTTATTTTTATTTTGTTGCTGTGCATGTTTAGCCGTGCTGACATCTTTTTGTCTAACACGGCCTACTTTGCAGGGCTGGCATAACGGTGCATAGATGCTTATAGCAGCTACAGGCCGCCCGCTTGTCGCACTCTATCCAGTCTCAGCTCTGTCTTTGTGTTTGTACTTGGATTACTTTCCTGTGTCTGTCCGGGTATTTTTCCGTCTTGTTATAGCTCACATAACCTATATAGCAAAGCATATCCAGTGCATAGAAGGGTGCATTTTTAATGGATTTTTTTATGGGGTGATTACATGTGGAGGGTGTCGATAAGACCCAGGATCTGCATCGGGCGGTCTATAAGATAAAGGATTCACCCTCCCAGAATAAAAAATATCTAAAATAGACCCTTTCAAACCCCTCAGAACACTTTTTTTGGCCTACAATGTATTGACTTTTGTTGCAATTCGTGTTGCAATATTAAGCAATGCCAAAAGCTCAAACTTAATTACTGCGAGACCTATTGCATTGCAAATGCTTGTTTAAAGCTTTTTAGTCTTTACTTCTATGTGTACCGCAACTTTTAAACCTGTATGGAGCAAACAACTATTTGGAACCAGCCTCCAGAGCACATGCACTTTATGTCCCGCTCTATAAGATGGTGGATGCTTGGGGAAGTTCCCCCAGTGCGTGGAGTGTAAATCCTTTGTTTTGCTCCCCATTTATTGTATTTTATCCAATTTTTAAAATTGTATTAATAAATTGTGCTTTTATGGCCAATTGTGCCGAAATAAAGTTTTATGAACGAGCTTAGAAGGGTTAATGATTTTGTTACATATATGCTTGCCTAACCTTTGCCCTAGCTCCTCACTTCCTTTTGTGTCTACCTAAAGGCCACTCAACATCTGGTGCACAGAGAGGGGTGGTGGTGGGACTTTGACCCATTGTCCACCTCTCTCTTCCTGCCTCATACTGATTGCACCTACCATTGCTCCCTTTTAGTCTTTGTGGAGTGCCACCACATGTCCTGGCACAGGCCAGTGAGTGCAGAGACAGCTTCTGGGACCATCAATCAGTTTCAAGCCATCCAGATAGTTCAATGTTTATAATCTCAGAAATCCATGCAGCTCAAGCCTCACTTACACATCACCCTGCGACAATAGTAAACAATAGACATAATTCCTGTCACCTTGATATGTAGAGTAGAGATCAGAGCCATACAGTTGTCTACATGCTTGCGCCCTCATTGGTGCATCCTTTTCAATGTATACAGACAAATTATATCCTATCATCAAACTGTAATAAATATAGATGAAAGCTGCTATATCCCAAAACTACTTACGGTCCTCAAATATACTTACGGGGAGATTTACTAAGATTTACGCCATGTTTGTGTTACAAAAGTGATTTACTTTCTAGTACTAAACTTATTTAGCGCTGGAAATAACGTAAAAGTAAAGTGGAGCAGTGTATTGCGCTGTTTCACATTATTTTGCGTCATGGGGGCATGCCAAGGGTGGTGCATGGGAGTCCCCATGCAACCACCCAAGGTTTCTCACGCTAAACCCAATTTACTAAATAAAGTAGATTGGGTTTAGTGTGATAAAACTGCGCCCTGTAAACTAGGAGCTAGGAAGGAGAAATGCTTCTGCATACAAAGTGGGGAAAGCTTTCCCTCATGTCTATGTATAGTATTTTGTACAGGGAAACCTATACTAGACACACACACACACCCACTCTAGCACTATTAAGCTAAAGTGGTGCATGGCGCACAGCAGCTGTAATCAGCGCCGGCGCAAAGGAAAGGGAAGGAGAGAGCCATATCTTTGAAAATATGACACTTACCTGCTCCTTCCCTGTCATGCAATGCAGCGCAGACTCAAGGGAGGCTGCACTGCGTTGCGTGGAGATTTGGTAAATCTCCCCCGTTAGAATGGAATCCAAGCCACATAATTACAAAAGGAGGGTCTAAACCAGTCCTTAATTTGAACCTGTGGTTTCTGGGGCTCAGCACCAGCACTTAATTGTCTGCACCGGTGCTTGTGACCGCCTGCCACAAGGTGGACCTGTCTACCTAATTTAGAAATGACCACAAAAACCGGTAATTATTAATGCTATAATCATTCAAAATGACTTTTACCTGCTACCCAAGCCATTCTCATAGCGTTGGGGTCCTGGTATAGTCCGAATCATCACACTTGTGGGAGTGTGATGGTTAGTTGTTGTGTTGATACTCTCGTTGGCAGCGCTGGAAGAGGCAATGTGCGTTACAAGCTGCAGTGGCCACTTGACCTTGGCCTTATTTTTTATTTTTTTCAAATGAGTGACTGGTAACAACCACCTGAAGCCAAGCAATGGACAACTGTACAATCCAGCAGAACAAAACAAATTGCAATGCCCTTCAGCAGGTGAAGCGATGGTAATAATTTTCCTAACTTTACATATCTATTTTCTAGTAAAAGAGAGATCATTGGTTCTTTGCTGTGTAGAGCAGCAGTGAGTGAGAGCTTTATGGTCCAGGTAGTTTCAAACTTTCCTTTCCTAGAGGTTTAGTTGCTTATGTCATGACACACTGGTAGTATTCTGCAGCATTTTCTACAATTTTTCAGTTTTCACTCAGCCTGCTCTTTCGGATTCGTCTCTTCTTCCAAACGTAGTCTCCTCCTGGGCCTGGGCTACTAAAATGCCTGCTCTCACTGTCCACCCTAAAGCCTGGTCTGATGATGGTAGGTGGGGCTTACTCTAGCCTGCTCCTCTCGGCCTCTCTTCTCTGTACTGCTGCGAGGAGGGAGAGGACTAGAGTGGACAGCATAGTTCAGTCTATTTTACTAAGGCCCTATGCTGATTGGACTTACTCTTCCAAATAAATGAAAAGAAAATGTCCTTAACCCTGCCCATTGCAGTTGTCCAGTGACCCCAGCTCGCCCTGTCCTTTTTAATTTTCCCCTCCTAATTGCTTGTTTGGAAATCTCAGACTCACACCTCCTAACATTATTCAATAAGCTTTGCCTCTGATGGAAATTCTTCAGTCTAAAGTGAATGAAACCGGAAGTGATGTCAGCATTCCATCCTCCAGCATGGGAGTTGAAGTCTTTAATTGAGATTTAAACAGATGCTTCATAAACACATAAGTATACACATGGTGACCATGATCATAATTAAGCATCGTCTGTAAACAACCACCGCTGACTCCATAATCTCCGCTGTGACGTGCTAGTCATGACACACCAGGTGAGTGGCAGTGCAGTCTGGGGCAGGTGGTAGGGCAGTTGGTATTGCAGTGGTGGTGCAGCTGTGCTCAAGTCTTTCTGCAGTGGTAGCGTGGTTGGTGGGTAGTAATGCAGTGATGGTAGATGGCAAAGTTTCAGAGGGTGTGTAGTGGCACAGCAGTAGTGTGAAGAGATTGAGGTGCTACAACGATTTTTTTTAATGTGAATTCTGCAAAATAGAAGGGCCGTTGTTACCACAAGGGATGGGAAAGAACCTTCCACAGTGAATAAAAGTCAATTGCATCACAGCAGATCAGCAGGCAAATTGAAAAGGGGACTTTCGAACTTGTGGTTGAAGCTTCCCCACTGGTACTTGTCCTTGCCAATGTTCCTCCTTTGGCACAAGGCGAGCGGGAAACAACATCTTCTCTAAGAAACAAATCTTTATCATGGTTAACCACCAACATGG
The DNA here is from genome assembly GCF_964263255.1 of Lissotriton vulgaris. Lineage (NCBI taxonomy): Eukaryota > Metazoa > Chordata > Amphibia > Caudata > Salamandridae > Lissotriton > Lissotriton vulgaris. The sequence continues at coordinate 4,984 of NW_028251890.1, read as the reverse complement.
TAATTACTCCTTGGGGAAAGCAGCAACTTTCTGAAGAGCTCGTCAAAGCGAGAAGGGTACAGTGGATCGGGGATAGGGTGAAAAAGTTTAAAGGGGAGTGTGTCGTCCTTCACTTCTCTGACCCTGGGGTCTTGCCTAACATCCTACCAAACATCTTACCACCTCAAAGGCGAACGACTTCAATTGTTCCATTGACTTTGGACTTCTTCTATCCAAGAAAGGGAAGCGGACCAAACTCAAGTATTTTAAGAACCAAATGGAACATTGTGACTAAGAGGGGGAGGAAGGATGTTGCTTCAGCGGACTGGGGTCTGGGGTTGGAAAATCGCTTCTCATCATTATCTAACCTAAGCGATTGCGACTGACAACCATCTACCTGTAATACTGAGACCGTGCCTGTCTGTGCTAAAAGTACACCAGATTTAGCTTGTAATTTCCCAACAACTAGCCCTCTGGAGCTTTTGACTGTCGATCTACCTGGGGTATCTAATGTAACAACCATAGACCAGGTTACAGGGGGTAAGGTGTTAAATACGCATTCTACAAGCGCCGGTATTCCTATGACACCTATTTCAGGGAATCTTTTGTCATGGAATGTGGCTGGTATATCTTCCAAAATGGTTAGCGCAGATTGGTTTGAATTTATAAATAGGTATGACCTCTGCATTTTCCAAGAGACTTGGGCGTGTGAGCCTACTTTTGCATTGGGGTATGTAAACTTTCATGTTCCTGCTATTAAGGGCCCTAAAGGGCGGCCTATGGGGGGCCTTACTATATGGGTTAGGCAGTCTTTAAAAATTGCTGTAAAATGTGTGGAACTTGACCAAAAAGATATCCAGCTTATAAGACTGACCAGTGATTTACCCCTCTCCATGGATATATATAATATCTATGCCAGAGGTGGTAGCAAAGGTAGATCCGAGGTTCTTATGAGCCTTTCTACAATTCTTGAGACCGAATCTGCGAGAAAAAACATCTTAATTGCAGGTGATTTGAATCGGACATTCGAACCTCTTATCACTGGTGATTCTCCTCTGGGGTCGGAGGAAGATAAGCTTTGGGACATTCCTACACTCGAGTCCCCCCCGATAACTCGGTGGACGGCTGACATCTTAGGCCTAAATGCCATGTGCTTGGAGCATGGGTTACGAGCCCTGAACGGCCGAACCCAATCAGACCGTGTTCCCGCCATGACGTTTAACAACGGGCGAAGCAAAAGCCGTATTGACTACGTCATCTGTAGTACATCACTATGGCCATCTCTCAGCGATATGGTAGTTACTGCCAGGATAGAAAGTGACCACGACCCGCTATGCGTCTCGCATAATTGGTGGACATCTAATGTAATCACTCCAATTCATTGTAACTTACTTGTGCCGCCAACGATCACGCAATCCAATAATATGCGTAGGTTAAGATGGTCTGGTGTTAAGACGGACCAGCAGGCCCTGGAAAAGATAGGAGCAGCGGCAGACAAGGCCATTCTGGCATTGGAAAATATCACTGCTCATGCACAAGGACAAGAAGATGTTAATAAAGTTCATATGACTCTTTTTGACGAAGTCAAAAACTTTTTCTTAAAACCCGCACGAAACATCAGGGCTTGTCCATTTAAACCAGCAAAGTGGTATAACCAAGATTGCAGGATAGCAAGATCTAAACTAGGAGCTGCAATCAAAAATAATAATCTGAGTGAGATTCGGTCTGCTAGGAAGCACTATAAAAACTGTATCGCCAGGGCAAAAAGAGACTGGGACGAAGACCATTGGCAGAAACTGAGAAGTGCTAGTGAAAGTAAAAATTCTAGACAATTCTGGCATATTGTCAAATGGGGCCATGATAGTTCGTCAGAGCCTCCCAACAACAACGTCCCTCACGACGCCTGGGTTAAGTTTTTTAGTGAGCAGTACTCTTCAAGGGACCAGCCTGCTAGCAATTCTAACCTTACATATCTGTTCGCAGACGAAGATATTTTTATGCTAAGCGAAATCCTGACTGCTTTGAAATCTGTTCATAGGGGCAGAGCCCCGGCTAATGACGGCGTCCCGGCGGATGTCTTCTTAGATGACACCGACAGGTGGAGTAAGTACATCTGCCTTTTATTAAACCACATAGCCAGGGGGGCTGAAATCCCGGTATCCTGGCGGGGTGCTGTCATTATACCAGTATACAAAAAGGGGGATCGTGCCCAACCCTGTAATTATCGCCCAATCAGCCTAATAGACACGGTCCAAAAAGTGGTAGGACGTGTAATTATTAATAATCTGCTTGATTGGGCTGAGGAGCAGAACGTACTATCCCCTTTTCAGGCGGGTTTTCGCAGAGCAACTAGCACTGTAGACCAGGTTTTTTGCTTCCAACTAATACAATGGCGGACAGTGGCCCTGGGCGGATGCAGTCTCTACGCAGCTTTTGTTGACTTACGGGCTGCATTCGACCTGGTGCCGAGGGCAAAATTGTGGGAGGTGTTGGCAGCCCTGGGGGTCCCGATGATTATTTTAACCTTGATCATGAGACTTCACGAGGGCACTTACGCTAAGATCCGATGGGGTGGCTACGGTAACGATACAATTGACTTCCCTGTCGAGCGGGGGGTTCGGCAGGGTTGCTCAATGGCACCAACACTGTTTACTCTTTTTATAAACGGAATTGTTCCCCTTATGCAAGCTGAGCCCGTAGATGCTCCCTCTCTCGCTGGTGCAAAAGTTCCAATTTTAATGTTCGCAGACGACACCTTAATCTTATCGAAATCCCCAAGTGGTCTGCAAAAGGCATTGGCAATTTTTGATAAATTTTGTTGTGATCATGGGTTGGAGGTAAATGCAGCTAAAACAAAACTCATGGTTTTTAATCCTTGTAAGAAGTATAAATCCAAAATTACCATGAGTGGGCGCTGCCTTGAAGTTGTGAATTCCTTTACTTATTTGGGGATACACATCTCAAATGACAACAGATGGAACCACCACTTGAATCTGGCAATATTAAGACACAAACAACTGGCTGGTACCATCATTAAGGAGCACACGAAATCTTTAACTAAGCCAATCAAACCGCCACTAATCATATACGAGGCTAAAGCAATAGGGTCTGCACTATATGGGGCAGAGCTGTGGGGGCAAGAAAACCTCCAGGAGCTACAGAGGTCAGAGAATAGCTTCCTCCGAAAACTAACTGGCACCCCACAGAGCAGTCCCCTCTTGCCACTCAGATATGATCTTGGTAGGAAGGAAATTTCGGCTATGTGTAAACTTCGGCCAATATTATATTGGCGTAGAATCTGGACCACTCCCGAGTTGTCACAATATGCAGAAGGATTTGCTGATGTGATCAAAGCAGATCAATTTCATGAAATTAAATGGTTTAAATCTTTGAGAACTGCACTAAGTGAACTAGGGTTGAGTGAATTGTGGTCGGATCCAACCGGGTCATCCTTTCCATCAAAGTTGTTTATAAAAAACCTTTATTGGGAACAAGTTGAAAACAAGAGTCTCCTTAACAACAATAATGGGTCTATGACGACCGCCTTCCTTGAAGCTAAACTGTTTCCAATGTTTGAAATGTACTGGGATATTATAACTAAACCCATGGACAGGAAACTGTTTTTCCAAATGAGGGCTGGATCTCTTCCTCTTGGTAATTTAACATCTAAATGGAGAAATAGAGGTCCAGCGACTTGCTTAGTTTGTGGGGAAGGCAATGAGACTCTGGGACATTTCTTGTTTGTTTGTCATGCATATTCTGTTCCTAGACGTGTGTGGTTGGCCCCCATGTGCAGAAACTTGGGTACTAAAAGCTCCACAGTAGCCCTACGTATTGTTAAAACTACCTCCTTAAACTGGATTATCACAGCAACCGCTAAGTACTTGGGGTGGGCGTGGGTAATTAGGCAGAGATTGCTAGTAGGGTGACTACTCTCTGCCTAGTTGATCAGAGACTGCTAGTTCATCTATTCTCTGTTCTCATGCCAGGTGTCTGTCTGACGAAAACATTTTTAAACTAATTTTTAACTATGTAATTGGATTGTTCTTTTAAATATGACTTTATAATATGAACTTTGCACCCCGATGGTATATAACTTGATGAAATGTGTTTTAAAACTCTTTTTTTAATGTGTATTGTGCTTAAAGTCATGCTGACTTAGTAATTTAATTGTATTTTATTATGTGTTTGTTTGTCTGCTTTTATGAGTAAACACTCGAATAAAGCACTTTGAAATTGAAATTGAAGCAGGCAAAGGCATTACCATAACGACATTCAAATTAGTTTACATTAAAGCACAGACCCATTGTCCATTTGCATACAGTAAATATTCATCAGCAGAAAAAACACAATAGTAATTTATGAATAGTGCGACACCCAGTGCAAGTAGTACAACAAGCTGGTGCAATTGTGATAGCATGGCATCTCATGAGACTCCAGCAAGCGATCAGGGGCTAGATACCCAACACGTCAGACCCTCATCTCCGTCTGTAAAGTTTGATAAGTGGTCAGAGTGGCCAACATTCTTGGAACATGAGCACTCCGGCATCAGCACCCAGTACACCTAAAGCTGCGCCTGGCAACATGCAGCGTCCAGCTGCGTCCAGCTGCCAGCATTTCAGTTAAGCAGCGGGACATCAACCTTAATGCATTGCAACTCTGTGCTTGGCCAGCAGCAGCAACATCGCGGTCAGTCATCTGGCACCAAAAGGACGTCTTTTACATACCCCAAAAAAGCCACCAAGTGAGATTGCATAGGTCAGTGGTCTGGAATCAATGCACCAGTCCAGTACTGGCCACTGAGAGACGGTCTCAAGTCGATGTGCTCGCAGCACAATTTAGTCAGTGGCGGCTCCTCTGCAATGGCGAAGGAGCATTTTCCCCCGTCCACTATTTTTCTTCATGGCGGACGCTAAGTCTTCGGGGCAATCATGATGACAGTAGCAGGGAGAAGGAGGCGGAGGAGTGGTGGGCAAGCCTTGACAGTGTTCATGTCGGTTTGGCC